>NC_061096.1:62224182-62234182 GCF_015104395.2 Macrobrachium nipponense
ATTCATCAAAAATATGATTGTTATAAGCAATAAAATTTAAATTCTTCATTTTATCATCCAAATAACTATAGTTTAGGACTATATTTCTAGTCTTGCATTCAGGTCTTTGTATACATTGTATCTTGAGGCCTGCTGCTGTTTTAAGTCTTAATGAAATGTTACGCTGTTATTTACCTTGCTATCAATAAGTTCTTAAACTCCCAAGTATCAACTGAAGTTGACCTGCCAGAACACTAAAAGGTAGTGAGGTATTCTTCAATTTTACCATTATCATTTCTACCCTAAAAGAGCACTTCAAATTCATACTACATCATAGTTTTCAATGTAAACCAACTAGCTCATCTACAAGTAAATTTAACCAACTAGCTGGGCCATAAGTGAACTTAACAAACTAGCTGGTCTGCATGTAAACTTTACCAACTAGCTAGTCTACCAGGGTTGATTATCAAATAACTAAAGGTAGCCTACCATAGCCTAACCTTAGCTAAGCAATAGGAGCCTAACTTGGAAACCTTCAGGAATAGTTTCTTGTCTTCATCTGTCCCTTTCCACAGCTCAAGTCTTGGCTAGTTATGAAAGATAAGTTATTCTTACAAGCTAGCCTACCTTAGACTGTACAATGTAAATAAGCACGTTGAATTATAGGTCCATATAACTATGGATTATTACATTGCTTTATATATGTACCTCTTAGTAATAATTGTACTTGAAGATGTTCAAATAGCTTTTAAGTCATGGTTTAGATACCTTGATTTAGTTCTCTAAAGTACACACAGTGTCCTCTCTCCTGAAACACAACTGTATGAATATGAATTCATACAGATTGCAATTAAATTTATACTGTAATTAAACAAATAGTTCCTCTTATGAAATCTGTGAGTAGCCCCAAATATACCTTAAAGATATCTGCAGGTCAGTGCAGGAAACCTGTCGTTAATAAATGTGACATGTGAGATTCAGAAAAAATTTTTGTGAATTTTGTGTTTAAGATTTCCTGACAAGAACAAAGAGCAAGACCACTACCTTACTTTGGTTAGAAACTGCAGAAGGGATTAAAATCCAAACTGTGAATCAAACATATTGCAGCAACCAATTAGGAGCCCTTCAAAACTTACGAAACTCCTTAAAGGGGTTGGAGGGGGTATAGTGTAGTCTTATGAGTTACCAAAGATATTCAGATTTTTCCTCTTTCTTTTGAAAAGATGTAACTGTAGAAGGACAAAAGAGAGAGAGTAAAGATTCTGAAATAGACTTTCATTATTAGACTTTCATTATATTTTAGTATATACTGGAAATTGTATTTATTTTTTTTTATGATTATATGTTTAACAAATATTACAAACTCAACCCTTGTTTGTACGCGAATATTTTCTGCTATAAGTATTACATGCCATAGAATAATATGACAAACCTGCATTCCCGTTTTCTGGAATTAGAAAAATATTACAAATCAAATCAATTCTCTTCTAATCTTATGCATAGTCTACTTTGTGTATAATGATAAGCTCAAAGAAAAATACCGCAGACACACACACTCTCTCTCCCTCTCTCTCTCATAAGTTGTAGTGTGCGTATATACATATATATATGTATATATATATATATATATATATATATATATATATATATATATATATTCTGATAAGTTGCGTTTGTATATACATAGGTGCATTGAAGGCATGATACAAGAAAAAAAAGTTATGGTAAAAACATATACCAATACACTGTTTTTTCTGAGCTAAAATACAATCCATCTCTCTCTCGCTTATCACTGCAAAGCGAGAGAGAGAGAGATTATTTTTTATTTTCAGCAATTTATAACACCAAGAGACCCAAGACATTATCCAAATCTTTCAGAATACTTCCTGATATATTTTGACAAATCGAAATCTCTCTCGTGATATATAGAAACTCAATGAAGAATCGAGGGAGAGAGGAGTGTGTGTAAGAACTGGGTATGGCCTCTGCAGATATGGATTCCAGTTTGGAGAAAATATGGCCTTGTCTGCCTTCGGCAGCAGCTGTTGTTCGGACGTTTTTTGTTGGCCACATGTCCAGCGATTACTGAGAGAAGTCTGACGCAGGAATAGCCAATCTTGTTTGCTGTAGCAGCCTATCTACTGGTGAGGATGTAGATCTCTGATGATGAAGCTGAAGAGCCCAAGGAAAAGGAACTGGACGAGAGAATTGAGGCTTCGAGAGACCCCATGCAGGAGGCGAACTTGACATAATAAATCGTCAGTTGCAGGAGAGGTCGACTACTATGAAGGCGTTGGACAGATCACTCATGAGGTGTTGCAACAGAGAGGGTCCACTCGCTCGAGGCTGAAACGTTGTTTCTGAAGAAGGACAACGATAAAGACGTAGAAACAAAAGCTGGAAAACAAGATCCTCAAGATCACAGAAGAAAATCACCGGATGAAGTACAACACAAAGGAAATTAGGAAGAAAAACGATGAACTATGTGAGGGATCTGTCGGTGCAGTTAGCAAAGGCAAACTGCCAGCTTCAAAGGTCTGAGAAACTCCTACGACAGAAGGAGAAAACCAGCAGCTCAGGACTGAATAAGCATCGCGGATGGCGAGGCCAGGAACAAAATAACGCGGCCGAGGCAGCCCGAATCCGAGAGGAAAGACCTCGAGCTCAGGTTCTAGCGCCTGCTGAAGGAAGTGGAAGACCACAGGAAGGAGAAGCGTCGACTCCAGTGTAAACTTAAGGTGGCGGAACTCGAGAGGATGAAAGGCTTCCCAAGTCCTCAAGAATCCCAACGGGAAAGCGCCCTTCAAGACACACATGGAAGCGAACGAACAAACGAACACACTGTCTCCGTCTGTCTCCAAGGAAGGAGGAAGACTTCGAAATCGAGAAGAGACGAATCGAAGACTCCGGATGATTCTCAAACCAACCTTCCGCTTCAAGCTCTTTTCCTCACCCTCCACGAGAGAGTCTGCCATCAAACACAACAGGGAATAAATACAAGTTTTTGGAGGAAACCAAATGTCTGGTACATAGTATATGGAATCCTCCAAAATGTGAGGACCATCCACAAACAAGTTATTGTTCAAAAAGAAGTTGAAAAGCATAGAACACCATGTCATGAAATCTAAATTTATATATATTCAGAAATTCTGAATATATAAATTCAGAGTTGGAGCGATACAAAACTTCAAGAACTACAGTACAACCTGTCAGAGGACCATCCACAAACAAGTTATTGTTCAAAAAGAAGTTGAAAAGCATATAACACCATGTCAGGAAATTCTAAATTTATATATATTCAGAAATTTTGAATATATATAAATTCAGAGTTGGAGCGATACAAAACTTCAAGAACTACAGTACAAGCTGTCAGAGGACCATCCACAAACAAGTTATTGTTCAAAGGAAGTTGAAAAGCATATTACACCATGTCATGAAATTCTAAATTTATATATATTCAGAAATTCTGAATATATATATCAGAGTTGGAGCGATACAAAACTTCAAGAGCTACAGTACAAGCTGTCAGAGGACCATCCACAAACAAGTTTATTGTTCAAAAAGAATTGAGTTGAAAAGCATATAACACCATGTCAGGAAATTCTCAATTTAATTATATATTCAGAAATTCTGAATGTATCTAATAATTCAGAGTTGGAGTAGCGATACAAAACTTCAAGAACTACGGTACAAGCTGTCAGAGGACCATCCACAAACTAAGTTATTGTTCAAAAAGAAGTTGAAAAGCATTCTTACCCACATGGTCAGGAAATTTCTAAACTTTATATATATTCAGAAATTCTGAATGTATATATGATTGCAGAGTTGGAGCGATAGCAAAACTTCAAGAAACTAGTTGTATTTTTTTTTTTTTTTGGGTTTTTGGTGAGCAGCGCCAGTGAGCAGAGGGAAGGCCTCTCATTGCTGGCTAAATAAACCCCTATGCAATGACTTGGCCCTGTGATGACACCCCAACAGCGAGGCATCATGCCGTTAAAAGAGCAAGGAGAGAGAGAGAGAGAGAGAGAGAGAGAGAGAGGAGAGAGAGTTAAGAAAAATTTCAGAACCAGATGGAAGAGATAGGCTACTTTTGCAGGTGCAAGACGGAATACTTCTGGAGGAGTTAAAAAAGAATCCTGAGAATGCCAAACACGGCATAACTGCTCTCTTAGAAAAGACAAAGGACAGGAGGTTCCAGGAAGGCGAGAGGTCAAAAAGAACGTTGTTGTAGGTACTAAGAAGAAATTCAGATGGCATTAGTTGTAGATACTGAAGAGGAGGAGGAGGAGGGCTGACAGAAGGGCTGAGAGAAAACGAAAAAATTAAAAGGATGCATGAAGGTCTGCAGAGAAGAGATACAAGAGACGAGAAATAAAAGAAGACTGGATACACGAAGGAGTCCTGGAAGCGGAAATGAGAGGAGCCAGGAGGAAAGCGAGATAAACCAAAGAGAAGTCAAACGGAAGGATAGCAAGAACATCGATAGAAACAGAAAAACTCAGATTTCCTACCAGACAAAAGAAGATCAAGCAAAATGAGAAAGAAGTTATTAGCAGATCATCAATAAACCTATTTTGTGCAAGGTGAAATTGTCAATATTTATTTGAGGGATCCTCCGGCAGACGAACTACAAATGGAAACCTGTTTCAAGGAATTCCAAGAAGTGTTGTTATGGTGAGCAGTGCCAATGAGCATAGGGAAGGCGCTCGCTGCCAGTTAAGCAAAATCCTTCTGCAATGATTTGGCCCTATGATGACACCCCAGCAGAGAGGCGTCATTGCCGTCAACGTGCATGAGAGAGAGAGAGAGAGAGAGCTGCTATAGGATAATGAAATAGAAGGACATTTCCGTCTGAATAATATTAATTATGAATAGTCAATTCCAATAATTTTATATATATAAGGATTTTTTTATATAGAAAATATAACGATTTACAACAATATGATGTGATAAGATTTCATCATTCTTATTTCCAAAATATATACGATAACATTTCTTAAAGCAGAAGGTCTCAATATATCCATTAGATTAATAACTAAACAGGAATAAAAGCACAGTCTCTCTCTCTCTCGCTCTCTCTCTCTCTCTTCTCTTGTCTTATCTCTTTATCCTAAATATTCTATATTATTCATTAACTTTGCCTGATTATCTAATTTCCCTCCGTCCTCCCATTCGAACCATTCTAACTATGAACTGGTTGTTTGAACGTGGGCCACTTTCAGGGCAAGAAGGGCATGATCCTCCAAGCCAGGTTTAGCGGGGCAACGCCGGTTTTGTTGCTGGCTGTACGTATGCATTTTACTGAGTATAATTAGTGCGCCGTGTCTGTCGAGTGACGTAGCATTTCAGAACCCACACACAACCACCACAGTCCCAACGTCCCCCCCCCCCCCCCCCCAAATATCCCATCCACAGCCTCTATTGCTTTCAGACAAAATTATATATATATATATATATATATATAATATATATATATATATATATATATATATATAAATATATATATATATATATATATATATATATATATATATATACATATGCACACACAATATATATATATATATATATATATATTATATAATATAATATATATATATATATGTTTTTTTTTCTGCACTCTCGCTACCAATATTATTCACCGATTCCTTTCGTTTTCGACCTTTTATCCTCATGCACTTCTGCAATGCCAATATTTGGATGGAATACCACAATGGCAGCCAAACCTAAGTGCCTTTGATTATATATTTGTGGGGTCATGAGGGATAGCATCTTTCTAAAATGAAAACTTGCAACAGAGGTAGGTGTCTAGTTTGAGGGGTAACCAGTCACACTGAAGCCCTGGAAGTCATGAAAGTGGTTGAATATGACAATAAAATTTTAAAAACCTGAAAAGGGAGCATGTAGGGTGTCTTAGTAAGCAAGGGAAATATACCAAAAAATAAAAAATGGGTAATCAAAAACACGACGCAGGTCCACATTATCTTTAGCCATAAACCGCAAATTGTGATACAAGGTATAAGAAGTTTCATGTCGTTTAAAACTTTATTGCCTCCTTCTTAACTGGTTGATTGGTTTACATAGTCTGGCTTCGCTACGACTATGGTCACTGACGCTGTGCTAAGGACTTTCATTATTATATACGAGGTACTTTTTCTCAAATGACTGAGAATTTCAGTGCTAAATACGAGGCATATTTCTCAATGTTCTTATTTGCTAGTCTAGTCATTATACAAGTGGATAAATGGGACGTTTGGTTTTTTGATCTTTTCATTACCGTAGAATCTGAGTCACTGTCTAATAGGGCACATATATGACTTAAATATCTTGTGATTGTAGCAGCATTTTCAGAACTGTATTTGCGGACTAATTAGTGGAAAGGTGTAAGCTCTTACCAGTACTAAAGCACATTCCCCATAAAACAATAGGACCACATTATTTTCTCTCTCTCTCTCTCTTTCTCTCTCTCTCTCTCTCTCTCTCTCTCTCTCTCTCTCTCTTCCCCCGAGAATTCGTCCTCTGCAACATAGGAAGACTGAAAAATCTGAGCGGAAATCGAAAACGATTTTTTTGCAGTTTCAAATACTTCATTGACATACCTGCGAATGTCGCAGTCATATGAGTCAGTGTTTTATAAATGATTTGTGCTGTCAATCACGTTCTATCCTGCTTTTTTTTATGTGATAAAAGATTAGATAATCAATTTATAGATAGATTAATGGTGCACGTATTCGAACTTTCTCCTTGTCAATTGTTTTCTGTAAAATAAAAAAAAATTTAAATAAGATTTCAATTTCCGTTATGTGCACAATGGTAAATAGCTTGTCCATTATATAAAAACATTGCAGTACATACCACAATAATACATACATACATACATACATACATACATACATACATACATACATACATACATATATATGTATATATATATATATATATATATATATATATATATATATATATATATATATAAGTCATATCACATTACCGTGATTCATATAGTAACATACATCGAGCTACAAATGTCCTTTAATATCTAGCTCGCTCTACCTCGGAATTAATATTATATTTTTATATATGTTAGCCGAGGTAGAGCGAATTAGATATTAAAGGACATTTGTAGCTCGATGTGTATATATATATATATATATATATATATATATATATATATATATATATATATATATATATATATATATATATATATATATATATATATATATATATAATAGAAAACAGCTACGATGTTCGGTAATGAAACATTCAACCCACTCTCTCGCTTTCAAACATTATTCCTTCTTATTATAACGTTGTAAACATTTGGGCATACAAAAAAGATACCATGAAACAAGAACGACATACAATGAATGTAAAGCAAGGTTTGGCAAATGCAGGGGACAGAATGGCCTTCTCTTGTTGCTGTTTTGACGTCTATTAGTATAACAGAACTCTTTTTATCTTTCGAAGACTAATGGTCCTTTCGTCAGAAAACAGAAAAACGTAAAAGTGAAAATCACTCTTAAGATTTTTAAATGACTATGGAGATACTAATTTAAGTCGAAGACTATATAAAAATGGTCTTTTTTTGTCCCCTGCAACGTGAATAATTGTAACAATATCAATACTATTTACTAATGATAAATACGAGTGGTACATGCTTCCTGAGTATCCTGTCTATGTGTAATGTCTCTGCCGTTGTATATCGTAGACAATCTTACTTGATCAACAATTCATCTGGGAAGGTGATTTCCACTAATGAAAACGAGACGCTCAGGAAATGCACGTGCATTAAGCCAATAATGTACTTAACCTCCACGTGACGACGCATATCGAGTGCCGTGTGCTCAGCTCAGCGATATCCTGAAATGTCCAACGAAGTATTGTCGTTACTCGTCATTCCTTCAAATAAAAAAAAAGAAAAAAAAAGAAAAAAAAAAAAGGTGGGGGAGAAGTAAAATGAGATTATAAAAATATTTCAGAATACGATCACCCTCGCGGATCGGGAATAAAAAAAAAGAAGAAACAACACCTGTCAGCGAAGGTAAAAAAATATATAGGAAAAAACATCTGTCAGCCAAGGTAATCTCCATGAAAATGATGAGCGATCATGTAATGTTTGGAGAGAGAGAGAGGCGAGAGAGAGAGAGAGAGAGAGAGAGAGAGAGAGAGAGAGAGCATCATACCGCAATGAAGCAAATTTATATTCAATTTTCTCAGGGACGATGGACAACCTGGAAGTCTTATACGTCAAAGTAGACCTAAGGGAACCTCAGGTCAAGCTTAAGACGAGGTCAAATTCTGACAATTTTATCAGTGGGGTCAATGCAGTTCCACAGTAGTTATCTAGCTGGATTTCTCAACGTTTTCAAGCATAACAGTAACACCAATACAACCATGAAGATGAAATACGAGCATATTTCCAAATCTGACGAGGAGAATAATGTGTAACGTAAAGTATAATGCAGATGTGACCTTCCTGGATCCACATTTCCGGATGTGACCTTCCTGGATCCACATTTCCACCTTCCTGGATCCACATTTCCAGATGTGACCTTCCTGGATCCCACATTTCCAGATGTGACCTTCTTGGATCCACATTTCCAGATGTGACCTTCCTGGATCCACATTTCCAGATGTGACCTTCTTGGATCCACATTTCCAGATGTCTTCCTGGATCCACATTTCCACCTCCCTGGATCCACATTTCCAGATGTGACCTTCCTGGATCCACATTTCCACCTCCCTGGATCCACATTTCCAGATGTGACCTTCCTGGATCCACATTTCCAGATGTGACCTTCTTGGATCCACATTTCCAGATGTGACCTTCCTGGATCCACATTTCCTGATGTGACCTCTTGGATCCATTTCCACATTTCCAGATGTGACCTTCCTGGATCCACATTTCCAGATGTGACCTTCCTGGATCCACATTTCCAGATGTGACCTTCCTGGATCCACATTTCCAGATGTGACCTTCCGGGGTTCACATTTCCAGATGTGACCTTCCTGGATCCACACCATTTCCGATGTGACCTTCCTGGATCCACATTTCTAGATGTGACCTTCCTGGATCCACATTTCCAGACTTGAAATGTTAGGCTCTAAACAAAGCTACGTTGGCCTGAGTATTGTTCGTGTTTAGGGCAGGTAGTCTCCTCCAAATCATACTCACCTTTTGAAAAGGTTGTGGAAATGGAATATAGAGTTTAGGCCAAAGACCAAGCACTGGGAACCATTAGGACATTCGATGCCGGAAAGGAAATTGAGAGTAGTAAGTCTGAAAGGCGTAACAAGATGAAAACCTCACAGATTCATTATGAAATAACCGTTAGGATAGGGTGGATAGCAAGATAGAAGAAAGGCAATATGAATGGAGGAACAGTAAAAGAAATTAAAGGGGGTTGCAGCTAGGGCCGAGGGACGCTGCAAGAACCTTTGGTCAAGCCTACAGTGCAGCCCGTGCGGTGCACTGACGACCATAACACCCCCCCCCCCCAACAATAATTGAAAAGGTTGTACGAGGACCTTCATCTGACTTCCCTTTTCTCGATTACATTAACACCCTCTAAACGAAAAATAGTGTAAAAATTACTGAGATGTTATTTCTTACGTTTTTTGATTTTGGGGATAAAATCTCACCATCGCATTGTTCTAATCAGTCATCGTTTTCTTTGAGATGAAGAAACTAAAAATTTGGGCACAGAATACTTCATTTACAGTATTCTCTTGTCATTACTCTGGATTCAGGAGTATTTTATATTACATTCGTAACTTCTAGACAATGCTCCCGATAAATATTACTCTGGAGTCCAACATAACTTATTTTAAATGTAGAACTTTCAGACACGATTTTGGCTTCTAATGTATTTTATTTGATGTTCTGACCCCTAAACATTACACGGGATACTGCTTTATTCGATGTGACAATCTGAACTTCTGAACATTGCTTTCGGTTCCAGTCTACCTTATCCAGAAGATGTTTGTCATTCCAGAGAATCTTAGTTTACACTCTCAG
>NC_061096.1:62236682-62296061 GCF_015104395.2 Macrobrachium nipponense
ATATATTTATATATATATATCTATATATATCGATATATATATATATATATATATATATATATAGATATATATATACACATATATATATACATATATTATATATATATAATATATTATATATATATATATATCTTATATTCGATATATATATATATATCTATTTATGTAATATAAGTATATATATATTATATATGTATATATATATACTACTAAAAGTTGGGACAACAATATATGGTGACAGCTGTTCCTTTTGACCGGAGATACGTTTGTGTCAGCTGACTAAGCTAACTGAAAGCTCCAACTACGTGAATTGAACGGAAGTGATATATTCATTCTGTACTGATGAGCAGTGTTACGCCAAACTGGCATTTCTTATGAGCTCATCAAATCAATGTACTTTTGCTTTTCGTTAGCAATTATTCCGTTCAAACTGCATTTTAGGCGAGACTAAGTTATTCTCGAATGGCTTTCGGTCTCATTGATATTCAGGCACCTAGTCAACAGAGCTGTGGTTAGAAGTTATGGGAGAAAAGGTATTCTACTGAGAAGCCTCTGTTACAAATGACCTAAGTCAATTCATTCTCGGAATGAACAGTTAATAAATGGTATATTGGTTTATTACAACCTCTAACATTGAATGTAAAACTCCTTTAGAGCATTTAATTCAAAATTCCCTAAGGCGAAAGTTTCATTTCCCCTAACCTAACAGCTTTGAGCAATACATACGTGAACAAGAAGACACGAATTCGTGTTTGTTTAAAATGCCTAATGTTTGCAGATAGTTCCTGGAGACGCTATAATAGTTCCAACGAACTGACTATTTAAATTCTGGTCCACTGATTGCAATCTGTTCCCACACGTAGTGATTTCCATACGTTCTAAGTTCAGAGGGAATGGGTGCGTTAGTTCCTCTACCAAATCAACGATTAGGCTTATTTTTTTACAGGTTTCTAAAACCCTCCGATGTATGAATATGTATCACACGAATTGAGAAATCAACTGCACACGAAATTTAGGCGATAGGTGCCACACTCAATGTCAAGGTAAAATGTGGGGGAACGTTTTCAAAACCGTCCAATCACCCTTGGCTTCGTCGCGCCAATCATATTAATATGTGCGACGTATTATGTGTGTGGTTAAAAAACAATCAGCCTTCGTCCTAGTAGCGAAATTCCTCCATGGACGAAACACGCCCACGTTCAAAGAAGCAGCGAGAGGCAGACGTCGAATTTTTTTAGTCTTTGCAACGAAAATCTGAATTCCTGTCGGAAGCTGAAGCCGTTGAGGTGGGAAACAAACGCAGGTATGTATACATCTGAAAGTCTCGACTCCTGAAACACCTGCGCCACGCTTACGTGTAACGGTAAACCCGAGCATATTCCCGATGTGGGCGTCTGTGTCCTTGTAGTGCCTTGACCTCTGTGATTTGGTGATAAGTGCTTTCTTTCTTGTTGGCTATCCTGCCGTTAGTATTCTCTATGCATTTTTTCTCATTGAAAAACACAATATTTAAATGATATAAGTGTGAGTGTATTGACAAGTTCAGGTAATCCGGTTCCGCAAGAAAACTCTCTCTCTCTTTAAGGTAAAACTGAGTAAGCCAAAAGATTATTTTTGTGTATCCAACGACCTGACAGATCACCTTATTCTTCATTCCAGACACGCGCGCGCGCGCACATACACACTTATATATTTTTATTTATATGACATATAAATAGACAAATAAATAACATTTTATATATATATATATATATATATATATATATATATATATATATATATATATATATACATACATAGAAGAAGAGAAGTAATGAAAAGTCATCCCACTGTGCATCCAAATGTATTTTTTTTTTTTTTTTTTTTTTTGGTATAGCGCGGATAGCCCACGGCTAATGAACACGAAGCTTAGCTATGAAGCAGTCTTGATCGAAAATTACACCGGCAAACAACATGTATTTGACGGATTATATAGATTAATTCATAGGGAAGTTACTTGAACATTGCCGTCTGTCACGTAAGTTTGTGTTCGGAAAAGCGGACCCACACCACACACACACACACACACACACACACATATATATATATATTATATATATATATATATATATATATATATATAATCTATATCTATATATATATGTATATTATATATATATATATATATACCCATATATATACATATATATATATATATATATATACTAATATATATAATATACTATATATATTCTATATATATGAATATATATATATATATGTATAGTATATATATATATTATCTTATATATATATATATATATATGTATAGTATATATATATGTATATATATATATATATATATATATTATATATATATATATATATATATATATAATATATACATATATATTATATACACTATATATATCTCTATCTCTATCTATATATATACTATATCTATATATATCTATATAATATATATATATATATATATATATATAGTGTGCCTGTGTATCGTATCAGTGTCTTTTCCACGAAAAGAGGCTGTCTCTTGTAGGCGGAACTTGTTTTCTTCCGGACACAAAAGTAACCAGACTGTGATGCCAATTCCTTCCCTTGCACCTCTGATTTCAGCATCACCCATCCAACTACTGACCAGACCCAACACTGCTCACAGTAAATGGTCGGAGAGATCCACGGGTCAAAATTTCAAGTAGGGTCAATGTAGGCCCATGTTTAAGTGTTCAATTTGAAACTTTATTTCATAACTCATTCCTCAAATCACACATGATTCTAGGTAAACTTCCCAAGATGACTTCATTTCACATTGAAATCCTTAAATGACACTTCTTTTCACATCTTTTTAGGTCAAATTTTTAAAATGACACTTCATTTCACATTAAATTCTGAAATGGCACTTCATTTCACATTTCTTCCTAAAAGGACACTTAATTTTAGTTCAAATTCATAAAATGACACCTCCTTTCACATTAAATTCCTAAAATATATACATCACTTTATATTACATTCCTAAAATGACACTTCATTTCACATTAAATTCCTAAGATGACACTTCATTACACATTAAAATCCTAAAATGACACTTCGTTTCACATTACATTTCCTAAATGACACATCATCACATTAAATTCCTAAAATGACACTTCACTTCACATTATATTCCTAAAATGACACTTCACTTCACATTAAATTTCTAAGGTGACTCTTCATTTTAGGTCAAACTCCTAAAATAACACTTAATTCTAAGTCAAATTTCTGAAATATTAGTTTTTTATTTCATGCCGGACTCCTCAAATGGCATACATATATGAAAGGTAATCTTAGTAAAATGGTTCTCAAAATTCCCTCTAGACTTCCCAATACAGGTCATGCTGGTGGACTGAAAGAGGTCAAATTCTTCTCAAGAAATCTCACTTTAGGTTATCTAAGGTGAGGCAAGTTTAATTACTTACCAAAATAGCTGGTTTTTAATGAAAGATATCCCAGACCATCTTAGCATCACAATAATAAAAAAATATATATTAATCCTGTTGCTTGACCTTGAAAGTCGTCTTTGTTGACCACTTCGCACCCCCCCCCCTCCCCACCCCCGTCACCATCTGCAGTACTCCTGAAAAGAAAATAAGTAACGATTCCTTCACCCTGGACTCACTGACCAGAGAAGAAAAAAATAAATTTACGTAGATTCTTCTGGACTCACTGACCCATCCGTTCTGGTTGAGAAATCTGAAGAAAGTGTCGTATCTAAAACGTGTCGAGCTTTTTTGATACATTTATGCTACTTGCAGGTTTACAAATCGAAATAGAGTGTCTAAGCGTTAAAAAATGCGCGAAATCTCCAATGTATACTGAAGTCAGCTGTGCATGTAGTTAGCTCATAAACTGATAAAAAACGGTTATGGTTGCAGTTGTGCAAATGCCACCGAATGATTTTCACGTTTCTCCAGTCTCTGCTCGACCTCGATTCTCGCTCTTTTCATTCCTTTTTCCTCATCCACCTCTTCTTCTTCTCCTTCCTGCTTCTTCTTCTTGTTTTCATTATCATAGAGTTCTTGTAGGATTCAGCAGTTTTAGTGTGAATGTGTTGGCAATGTTCATTATCTTTTCTTTTCTCGGAAGACGCCTCTCTCCTTCTTTGCTCTCAAAAAAACTGGGTGGCACCAGGGGGGGGGTGGGGCCCATGGTTGACTCTGGTTCAGGGGGTCAACAGGAGCACCCTTGGTGCCCTCCGGTTCCTTCTGCACCACTTTTTGGATGAGGTTGCTAGACTCATGCCCTATTTTTTTAGTCTACAGACGCCGCCTACCACATGACTTTTTACCCATTCACAGGGAGCCTCCTGGGGCCTCTGGTTCTTCAGTACCACATTTTGGATGAGGTTGCTAGACTCATGCCCTATTTTTTTAGTCTCTACAAACACAGCTACCCTGCTACCCATTCACAGTTCGATCTATCGGCCGTGGCAGGCTTGATCTTACAAACGCAAAACTCCTTGTGCTTATACATATACGTGAGTATGTATGGTTCACAATCTGTGGGTCACAACATATCCCCATAGTTGTCCAGAGGGTATATGTTTGTCTCTCTTGAATTATGTATCAGGCACTCAGGTGGCCATCGACATATGTGGAAATATTTTATGTTAACTGCTTTGAATGGAGGGGTTACGCCTTCCAAGCCCACAAATGCGCATGACAGTTGTTTGCTATGAATCAAGTAGCAAAATATGAATGAGCAGAGGATAGTGATTCGATTGGCATTTACGGTGTCTATTTTGTACCTGTCAAACATATTGCAAAAAAAAAAAAGTTTTATATGTAGGTATATATATATATATATATATATATATATATATATATATTAACGTAATTTAAATAAATATATACAAAAAATATACATACATACATATCTACTATAAAAAAGGACGGTATGTTAACTTGGGGGAGCCATGCGTTCTGTTGACAACCTGCGCATTTTTTCGTTCCCCGAATGACAGTTTATTCTGTATGTTATACTATGGAAGTGAGGATAACTTCTTCTACTTCTAAATCTTTCACTCGTTCTATCTAGATCTATCTTTTCTTAGGGAAGACGAAATCTTCTGGCAAAAGAAAAGGTCGCCTTTGTATTTATGGCAACTTTCACGGTGTGAATATCGAGATGTGTCATGAGTAAAATGAGTAAGCATACAACAATATTAATTAAAAATTATTAATCTGTTTTCCAGTTCTGCTGCACTTTAATTCTGTAAAATAGTTTTAGAAGAAATCCCTAGACCAAAAAATAAAAAGGATAAGAAATTGGATAAATGCCTTTATTGTTAAATATCACTTCCTCTTGAAAATGCAGTTTACTAAAAAAAAAAAAAAAAAAAAAAAAAAAAAAAACAAAAAAAAAAAAAAAAAAAAAAAAAAAAAAAGCTGACTGCATCACAAGAATGTGCTTTTCACAATGAACAGTCTAGTTTGGCGAACACCCTCTCTGATCGTCTTACTGTCATGATTTGGTACAATGAGACCTCATTATATGGGCGGGAATAGGGTGTGTCCCATTGATTCCTCCTTCCTTCTCTCTCTCTCTCTCTCTCTCTCTCTCTCTCTCTCTCTCTCTCTCCAAGATTCATAGCATCTAAAAGCTCTTTTTTTACTCGTATGTTATTTTTTTCTCTGATTTTATCAACATCTTTCCGATGAGGTCTCTTTTCTCGAATGTTATTTTTTCTGTTTTTATTACCACCTCTTTCTTTTCTGAATGTGAAATTCGAGATGCCAGTTCTAGGTTGCATCTGGCTTTAACTGTTGCATTTGAATTTGTATTACAAAAGGGCAAGAAAAAATAAAGAGGATAAATTGTTCTGAAAAAACACTACTTAAAGTAAAAGGATTGAAAATACCAGAAGTGAATGATTTTTACTATTTTTCATTTCGAATAACATTCCCATAATGATTTTCAACGGCTCTTGCGTCCCTGCAAAGACATAACGAAGGGCGAATGACGTCACGAGCCTAAGGGTATAAACATCGCCTTCAACAGTGCAGAACCTGACGACTACAGGAGACGTTATTGGGAAATATTCCTTCAAATAATGAAGGATTTAATGAATTCCTTTACGCACAGTACTAAAATCATTCAAGAGATTTTAATTAAAAACGAAGTTCGCATCTTTAAAAAGCTGCTACGAATTCATATGGACAAGGTCGCTTGGCTTAGCGAGTCCAATGTCCATACCAGACGTCTTACTTCCTTCCACACTTGGGGACCTCCTTTGGGCAACGGCCTCTGCTGGTATAAGGCCAATTGGGATCATTCACAATCACAGGGGCTTGTTCTTCAATGGGAGGTTGAAGCTGAAACAAGCACGGTTAAAGGGAGTTGGACAGCGAAGTGAGAAGACACCAAAGGGGCCAAAGGAAAAGTAAAAGAGAGGAAACATTGCAACTAGGCCATTTGTCAATCGGTAACTTAAAGAGATGACGAATGCGACAAATAGAGATGATAACGAACATGAAATCGATTACGTCATCTATAATACCATTTTGATTCTGCAATCAAATTCAGTGTTCGTTTGGTCTTCAGTCACTCAGGGAGTTTGCGAAGTCTCTTCTCTCACGATTCATTTGAAGAAAAAAAAACTTTTCAAAATACTCCAAGAGGTTAATGAATTGGGTCTGAATTTCTTTCGGATACGAATCTTCATTCATTAAAATTAGACGTGATATTTTTAATTCTTCGTGAAAAGGAAAAAAAAAAGTACTGGCGGTGATAACTTCCTGTAAACTGTTACTAAAACTGTTGCATATTTCTTAATAGAGAAAAAAAAAGACAACAGAACGATCGTATATCCTAAGCAACAACAAGACACATTCCGCTATCTTTCGTGAAAAAAATTCCCTTCCTGATTTGATAATGACTCGAAAATGTCACCAAAGAGCGACTCGTTAAGCCTCCCGCCTCCTCCTCCTTCTGCAGCCTGCAAATGTCTAGTGTGTAAACCTGTGTGTGTGTGTCTGCCCGACTAGCGACGCGCGAATTAAACGCGTCGTCGTCGTCAGTTGCAGCTCTGAATTATCATTTGTTGATTGTTAAAACTCGTGGTTGGTGGAGGGAGCGGGACGCCACTTATACGGAAGCTCACAGTTTTGCTGTGTAGGGTGTGCCAGGCCTGGTTGTTCCTGCAGGCTCTTCTTCTTCTTCATCATCTGTACTCGCGCTCTCTCTCTCGCGCGCGCCTGCCGACAGACAATCAGTGGTGAGACGTGAATTACCGTGGAAACAACTACGACGACGACGAGAGGCTGTTTTGTAAACGATTCCAGACGGATGCAGCAGCTCGGCTTGTCTGGCCTTGCAGTCGTTCAAATACCCCTCGGTGTTGTTACCCGCCTGTGCTAAGATGGGGCGTTTCTGGTCCTGGGCGAGCTTTGGGGGGTTGGGGGTTAGGGGGGGAAGGGAAACTCGGACGTACGTGAGACGGCCGGTTACAGTGATTGGCTTTCGGATGATGATGGGCTGTCGTTGTTCACGCTTGCTCTGACTTGTGTACTACGTCGGATCCGTTGCGTCTGACGCAATCCCACCGGTATACCGTGGAGGGAGGAGGTACGAGGGATCCTGAGTGACACCTGATGATTATGGAAACTTGTGTACCTGGTGATGCTTGATTACCACATGAACGTTAATAACGATTCTGGCAGTTTCGAGATCTCTTCGTTGAACTTTCCGGAAACCAGCTGTGATTGAAATGATCTGCGAGCAGCAGTTTTGCTTGTTGTTATAGCAATAATGCCGGGCCTACCGCAGTCCTGTCTACCTGAGGCTTCGAAGAAGACAGGGGACGCTGCTCATGAAGTGGGAAGCTTCAACAACAGATGAATGAAATACGAAAAAGAAAAATAATAGTTTATGTCCTGGTAACGGTACCTCAGAGACGAGAGTATAAACAACGTTCTGAGGAATTACTCGTATAGACTTAGAGCATCAAATCAAGTTCGTCCAGCTAATTAGCAACAAAGCAGAATATGGCAGCATCTAATCTTAGAGTTGAACATTCAAGGAAACGGTAAGGTTGGACGATGATGAAGGATAATCGGGCGAAATAGAGTGAAATGATTCGGCCCAAAACATCTGTCACACTGGCTACACCTGCGTACACTCTGAACACATGCTACAGAGCAGCGGCTGTAGAACGGACGTTCTTCGACGAACAGTCAATATTGGACGGTGATGTAGAATAGCATCCTTAAGAGCAGAGGAGCTTGAACCCTCCTCGAAGGAGTGACCGCTGGATGTAACAGCAGAGTGGAAAAGCTTCACGAATATATATATACAATAACAAAAGCAGAAATTGCAGAAGCAAAGGAAGAGAAGCGAGTGAATCGCTTGATCTACGCCGGTGCATTTCGTGAGAGCTCATTAATGCATTGTTTACGAATCAAATCAGTTGCTGTTGTGTGTGCGCAGTTATTCCGTCAAGGCTCGGATTGTGGCCTCTGATAAGGTTGACGAGAAAAAACACCGGGGAAGGAATGTTAGAAACTCCGATTGCTCTTCGGAATCGACGTTTCCGTGTCCGGAACGATTCATTTCAAAACAAAATCGTAATGGAAGCGCCATCTTTTTCGCGTGATGTAACAATATCCAGCGAAGTTTCGTGGTAGGCTGTTCACGGATCCCATAGGCTCCACATAGCACTGTGTGAAGAGTAGCGAAGCAAGAGCTTTTTAATGCCAAGCAAAAAAAAAGTGTTCTTGTAAGTTCAACCGTCTTTAAGCCACGACATTGCTTCAGTTTGGATTGTTTGTGTTGTCAGGGTGACAGAAACAGCGAAGAAAGCTCAATTAACAAATGTAAAATGACAAGAAGACGTCGTAGTATATTAAATGCTTCAATCTTTAGTCTAGTGCAATATGCATAGGTGATGGAGCCTTTGGACTTTCATCCTTTCAACTTATGACCTATTAAGACATATAGAAGACATTGAAGTATTTAGGTTTTGCTTTCTGTATTCTTGGCGCCATAGTTTTCAACTTATTGATAAATAAGGTTTCAACTTCCGTTGCAAAGTCTTAACTAATACGAGTACTTGTCTATCTACAAACTTATATTACCATACATTTATTTTTTTTTTCATATTCGTGTGATACTTTTATATCCTTTAGCACTATTTTCTGACAAGTGTTCTTAATAGCATGGAAACCGGCACCCAAGTTTAGATGTTATTGACGTTCATCTGTGATTTTTCATTAAAATATTGATAGATTTTAGGTTTAGACTATTAAGTACTGAATAGTCTATTTTTCAGAATCAATCATGTCCCTGAAAGATTTTCATAACGAAGCAACTTTCCTTTGAGTAAATATCTACTGTCTTTGGTGGTATGTTCAGACACACAAAAACCTTACTTTCGGAATAGCATTGGTCGTTGCATGATCACAGTACCCGAAGACATCCGCTTTGACAAACGTCTTTCAACGCTTACAATTTCGAACTTCTTACAAAATTTTAGCTCAGCTCTTTGTTTTCATATATTCATTAATTTTATGTACAAATCTCTCTCCGTATTACGCTACAGATGGTTTTGATACCAAACGCCTATGACACTCGGCCGTAGACCATGAATGTTAATCGCTTTTTTCAGTCCCTGTGTATACGATGACAGCACGACATTTATTCCACAGAATACAAAATAATGGGAAAAACCATATATGTATATATTGACGATCTGGTACACTACAAAATCACGCTAAAAGGTGGGTGACTGCCTCTCAGTAGCATTTGTTTACCTGTGTGTGTATGTACTATATATACCACAGTAAAATGACAGGCAAAAGGTCAGTACCAATCGCTTTTTTCCGTTTTATTCAGCCGATTGATACTGACCTACCTGTTATTTTCCTGTGATATTCGCTTACACAATGAAGTCATGTGCATCTACTGTGATTTTTTAAGCATACATACACACACACACACACACACACACATATATATATATATATATATATATATATATATATATTGTGTGCGTGTATGTATGTATACGTATATATAAATTTATATATATATATATATATATAGATATATATATATATATATGATATATATATATATATATATATATCTAACAGACTCAGTCCGAAGAAATCATTATCACAAATACTTAAGCACTCATCAGTACAGAAAATATAATCTTCAACCATACTGGATATCAATCTTTGGATTATTATTATTATTATTATTATTATTATTATTATTATTATTATTATTATTATTATTATTATTTATTTTTTTTTGCTCTATCACAGTCCTCCAATTCGACTGGGTGGTGATTTATAGTGTGGGGTTCCGGGTTGCATCCTGACTCCTTAGGAGTCCATCACTTTTCTTACTATGTGTGCCGTTTCTAGGATCACACTCTTCTGCATGAGTCCTAGAGCTACTTCAGCCTCTAGTTTTTCCAGATTCCTTTTCAGGGATCTTGGGATCGTGCCTAGTGCTCCTATGATTAAGGGGTACAATTTCCACTGGCATATCCCATGTCGTTTCTTATTTCTATTTTCAGATCTTGATACTTTTCCCTTTTTTCCCTCTCTCTTCAAACTCTGGTGTCCATGGTATTGCGACATCAATGAGTGATACTTTCTTCTTGATTTTGTCAATCAACGTCACGTCTGGTCTATTTGCACGTATCACCCTATCTGTTCTGATACCATAGTTCCAGAGGATCTTTGCCTGATCGTTTGCTATCACTCCCTCAGGTTGGTGCTCGTACCACTTATTACTGCAAGGTAGCTGGTGTTTCTTGCACAGGCTCCAGTGGAGGGCTTTTGCCACTGAATCATGCCTCTTTTTGTACTGGTTCTGTGCAAGTGCCTGGCACTGCTTGCTATGTGTTTATGTTTCATTTTTCGTATTGCACTTCCTACATATGGAGATGTTATTTCCATCTATCGTTCTTTGAACATATCTGGTTTAGGGCCTGATCTTGTGCCGCTGTTATTATTCCTTCAGTTTCCTTCTTTAGCCCTTCCCTTTGTAGCCATTGCCATGTGTCATCGCTGGCTGGTTCTATAGTCTGTCTCATGTATTGTCCGTGCATTGGTTTGTTGTGCCAGTCCTCTGTTCTGTTTGTCATTCTCCTGTCTCTGTATATTTCTGGGTCTTCGTCTACTTTTATCTTATCAGTCCTTCTTCCCATGCACTCTTTAGCCACTCGTCTTCACTGGTTTTCAGATATTGCCCCAGTGCTCTGTTCTCGATGTTGATGCAGTCCTCTATACTTAGTAGTCCTCTCCCTCCTTCCTTTCATGTTATGTATAGTCTGTCCGTATTTGCTCTTGGTGTAGTGCTTTGTGTATTGTCATATGTTTCTTCGTTTTCTGGTCTATGCTGCGGAGTTCTGCCTTCGTCCATTCCACTATTCCTGCGCTGTATCTGATTACTGGCACTGCCCATGTGTTTATGGCTTTTATCATATTCCCGGCGTTGAGTTTTGACTTGAGTATCGCCTTGAGTCTCAGCATATATTCTTTCCTGATCGTGTCCTTCATCTCTTGATGTTTTATATCCCCTCCTTCCATTATTCCCAGGTATTTGTATCCTGTCTTATCTATGTGTTTGATGTTGCTCCCATCTGGTAGCTTTATCCCTTCAGTCCTTGTTACTTTACCCTTTTGTATGTTGATTAAGGCGCATTTTTCTATTCCAAACTCCATCCTGATGTCCCCAGATACAATCCTTACAGTCTGGATTAGGGTATCTATTTCCTTGATGCTCTTACCATACAGCTTGATGTCGTCCATGAACATCAGATGGTTAATTCTGTTGCCTCTTTTCTTGAGTTGGTACCCAGCATCCATCTTCTGTAGTACTTTTGTCATGGGAATCATGGCTACTACGAAGAGTAGTGGGGACAGTGAGTCGCCCTGGAAGATTCCTCTCCTGATATTAACCTCTGCTAGTCTTATTCCAGAGCTTGTAAGTATTGTATTCCAGTTGCGCATTGTATTTTTAAGGAAGCTGATGGTGTTTTCCTCTCCCCGCCCCATATATTTCAGGCATTCTATTAACCATGTGTGTGGTACCATGTCGAAGGCTTTCTTATAGTCTATCCATGTTATGCTTAGGCTGGTTTTCCTTCTCTTACTGTTCTTTATTACCATTTTGTCTATCAGAAGCTGGTCTTTTGTGCCTCTACATTTCCTTCTGCAGCCTTTCTGTTGGTGGGGGATGGTGTTTGTATCCTCTAGGTAGTTGTATAGCCTTTCGCTGATGATACCTGTTTGTAACTTCCACATTATTGGTAGGCAAGTGATAGGCCTGTAGTTACTGGCTATATTTCCCTTACTCTTGTCTTTCTGGACTAAGGATGTTCTTCCTGTGGTCATCCATTTGGGCGCATGGTGATTTGTGATACAATGCTGGAGTTGTTCTGCTATTCTAGGGTGTAGGGCCTTGAAGTTTTTGAGCCAGTATCATGGACTTCATCGGGACCTGGGGCTTTCCAGTTTGGCATTTTCTTTAGTTGGTGTCTGACTGTGTCTGTCGTGATGTCAGTGAATCTTGGTTTTATTCTCCCTGTTTCTTCAGCCTTGACTTCCTGGAGCCATGTGGTGATTTGTTTGTGTGATACCGGATTGCTCCAGATGTTTTCCAGAGTCTCTTACTTGGTTCGGCTTCAGGAATTTCTTGGTGGTTGTCTTCCCCTTGTCTTAGTTGGCTGTATATTGTTATTATTATTATCATTATTATTATTATTATTGTTATTATTCCCGAACTCATCTGAGGAGCCTTGAACACGAATGGGATGTCCATGGAGGGCATCCCAATGAGAATTATTATTATTATTATTACTATTAATTATTATGTTTTTTTGCTTTTTTATCACAGTCCTCCAATTCGATTGGGTGGTATTTATTTATGTAGTGTGGGGTTTTCGGGTTGCATCCTGCCTCCTTAGGAGTCCATCACTTTTCTCACTATGTGCGGCGTTTCTAGGATCACACTCTTCTGCATGAGTCCTGGAGCTACTTCAGCCTCTAGTTTTTTCCAGATCCCTTTTCAGGGATCTTGGGATCGTGCCTAGTGTTCCTATGAATACGGATACAATATCCACTGGCATATCACATATCCTTCTTATTTCTATTTTCAGATCTTGATACTTATCCATATTTTCCCTCTCTTTTTCTTCAACTCTGGTGTCCCATGGTATTATTATTATTATTATTGTTATTATTATTATTATATTATTATTATTATTATTATTATTATTATTACCGAGCTACAGGTTAGTAGTTACAGAAGACACTACCGTTTAAAGAAACGAAGCCACGAATAACAAATAGAAGTTACAGTCCTCCCTTAAGACTTAACACTAGTTACGAATTCCACAACTGAATAATTAATATGCCACATATGAACTGACTCACCTCTTAATTAGAACCCAGTCTAGTGTAAATACGTTTTTAATATATAGCGATGAATAGCCGGGGTCCTTTGATTTGTAGGATTATTTATCCTGGATACCTCACTTGAAAATGACATTAATCATCTGCATTGCGAAATTAATGTGCCGTTGGAGAAAATGCAATTCATTCCCGTTTTTGACATCCACGAAGGTTTAAAAATAGTTCGATTTCTTGAGTCAAGGTCTCTCTCTCTCTCTCTCTCTCTCTCTCTCTCTCGTGTGCATGCACTTACAATCTCATGTAAAAATGAATAAATGAACAAATTCCTATCATTACACTTACATTGCAGGGTTTTAATAAGAAAAAAAAATATATATGTTTCTGTGTATGTATGTAGGAAGGTATGTATGTGTGTGTGTGTGTGTGTATATTTTAAGATTAGGTTGAAAGGTTTCATAGTCTACTGCTTCATTCATTCATTCATATATATATATATATATATATATATATATATATATATATATATATATTTTTTTGTTTATGTATGCAGGTATGTATGTATGCATGTGTGTGTATATATTTTAAGATGAGGATGAAAAGTTTCATAGTCTACTGATATATATATATATATATATATATATATATATATATATATATATATATATAGTATGCATGTAGATGTGTGTGTGTTCGTATGTGTGTATGCTCAGTGGCACTGCTTGGGACAAGGCAACAGAACGATGACGAGAGACGTGAAGCCAAAACCACAGGGTACAATTATTGGCAATGCGCTGCGTATGTCTGCACATGTGATCTGCCTATCATAGCGTTACGAAACAGACAATAAAGTGTGGAGAGGATGGTTAGTGGGAGAGGCATAAACAGAGAGAGAGAGAGAGTTTTTTTTTTTTTTTTTTTTTTTTTTTGCTCTCCATTTATTACGTTGCTCACTTCAACAAACTTTTCATGACTACAAGGGATCGGATACGACATTCTCTGAATAATCATTTCTACGACTGCACTCTGTTGATACATGCACAAAAAATATGTTATAAACTGGTTACTAAAATTTGTAAGTCTTCAAAAGTAGAATTTTTCCTCCACATAACTGTTGCCATAACAATATTTAATAGCAACGACGACTGACTGTTGTGAGTAAAGTGAGAAAAGAGAAGACAATTTCATGGTTAACAATAATAGTAATGGTAATTTTATTTTATTTTGTTATTTATTTATTTTTTTTTTTTTTGTCTATCACAGTCCTCCAATTCGACTGGGTGGTATTTATAGTGTGGGGTTCCGGGTTGCATTCTGCCTCCTTAGGAGTCCATCACTTTTTTTACTATGTGCGCCGTTTCTCGGATCACACTCTTCTGCATGAGTCCTGGAGCTACTTCAGCCTCTAGTTTTTTCTAGATACCTTTTCAGGGATCTTGGGATCGTGCCTAGTGTTCCCATGATTATGGGTACAATTTACACTGGCATATCCCATATCCTTCTTATTTATATTTTCAGGTCTTGATACTTATCCATTTTTTCCCTTTCTTTCTCTTCAACTCTGGAGTCCCATGGTATTGCGACATCAATGAGTGATACTTTCTTTCTTGATTTTGTCATCACGTCACGTCTGGTCTATTTGCACGTATCACCCTATCGTTCTGATACCATAGTCCCAGAGGATCTTTGCGTGATCGTTTTCTATCACTCCTTCAGGTTGGTGTTCGTACCGCTTATTACTGCAAGGTAGCTGATGTTTCTTGCACAGGCTCCAGTAGAGGGATTTTGCTACTGATTCATGCCTCTTTTTGTACCGGTTCTGTGCAAGTGCCGGACATTCGCTTGCTATGTGGTTTATGGTTTCATTTTTCGTATTGCACTTCCTACATAAGGGGGAGATGTTATTTCCATCTATCATTCTTTGAACATATCTGGTTCTTAGGCCTGATCTTGTGGTAATTTTATTATTATTATTATTATTATTATTATTATTATTATTATTATTATTATTTGCATCTTCATGATCCTCTAAATTAGTATTTGACCTTCATTTTCAAGGAGTGAGGTTTCTCCCATTTGTCATTTCTAAGCATAGTCTGCTTCTTCCCAGCAATCATTTCATCTCGGCTGTCCATTCCAATCAAAGTTCATTTCATTTAAGTTGTCATTTCCCATCAAAGTCCAATTCATCTCTGCTCTATCATTTCCAGCCCAAGTCTATTGCATCCCTATTGTCATTTTTAAGGACAGTCGACTTCATTCCAGCAATAATTTCCAGTCAACTGCATTCCTATTGTCATCTTTAAGGACAGTCCATTTCATTCCAGCAATAATTTCCAATCAACTGCATTCCTATTGTCATTTTTAAGGACAGTCCATTTCATTCCAGTAATAATTTCCAGTCAACTGCATTCCTATTGTCATTTTTAAGGACAGTACACTTCATTCCAGCAATAATTTCCAGTCAACTGCATTCCTATTGTCATCTTTAAGGACAGTCCACTTCATTCCAGCAATAATTTCCAGTCAACTGCATTCATATGACAATTTTTTAGAACAGTCAACTTCATTCCAGCAATAATTTCCAATCAACAGCATTCCTATTGCCATTTTTAAGGACAGTCAACTTCATTTTAGCAATAATTTCCAGTCAACTGCATTTTTATCGTCATTAAGGACAGTCCACCTCATTCCAGCAATAATTTCCAATCAACTGCATTCCTATTGTCAGTTTTAAGGACAGTCCACCTCATTCCAGCAATAATTTCTAAATGGAAATGAGCTATCATTTCCAAAAAGAGTTCATTTCCTCTCAGCTGTCATCTCCAGTACAAGCCCACTGCATTCCAGCTATCATTCCCAATCAAACGTCCAACTTATCACAACGTTGTCTTTTCTGATAAAAAGTCCAATTTGTACTCTAATTTCCGAAAACAAGTAAAAGTCAGCAGTTGATGGCGTCATTGGTAAACTTTCCCCAATTTCGGTTCTATCTTTTGGCTCATTATAAACGTAGTTACTGTTATTGCTCTTAGTAATTTTTCCAAAGGGTTGGTTAACATCTCCATTTGATTCCTAGCGGGTTTGTTAGTGATCTTGCTGTTTTTGTTTCTCGTTTCTTTCAACTAACTTTTAACGTGTATTTTTATCATTGCTCCGATGAATGCCTCATTTGGTGTTTTTTTGCAAGATGAAGTAGTCAACCAAATCTTTCTTTGTTGCAAGTAGCTGACAGTTTTTGCAGCGTTCGATGGGAAATACTGTGAACCCAGTCTTTACAGTCTTTGCTTCTAGCTTTTACAAATTTCTTCGTTTTCTATAACCCTCTTTAGAGGCATTTTTTTTAAAAAAGT
Source organism: Macrobrachium nipponense (assembly GCF_015104395.2). Classification (NCBI taxonomy): domain Eukaryota; kingdom Metazoa; phylum Arthropoda; class Malacostraca; order Decapoda; family Palaemonidae; genus Macrobrachium; species Macrobrachium nipponense. Next base: position 62,253,439 of record NC_061096.1, read on the forward strand.
GTATCCATACTTATGTGTTCCTAGTAATCAAATAGAAACAGACTCATTTAAACACAAATGCCATTGATTAGTCATCAGCACATTTAGCCATCTTTCATTCATATTTATAACACATTTATCAGTAGAAAGTTCAGGTAAGACTGCTGCAGACTGTTACTGTTTAACGCTTATACAAATTGATTATTTATCAACGAAACCAGTGACCCAGAAACCCCATCGGAAATCGTGTGATAAACTAGGTAGTATTTCGGAAAAAAAAAACTATCCATTAATAGGATTTCATAACGATGTAAATTCTTTGGTGACAATATCTCTGCACTAGCTGCAAGGATCGATTTAGTTGAATTCTATCCCAATAATCCACTCTTTTTCTCTCCGTGACCGTTTCAGCTAGGCAGACTCTATAGGCAGGCCATTACTGCCATCCAAAACAAGTGATACGAAAGACATTATTATGATGATGTTTCGGTGACTCCCAGATGCCCAGCCTGAACAGAGAGCCTCGTCAGCCTCCATGATAGTTAGGCCGAGTCTATTATCCATGGCTGGAGGGTTGCCCACTGGATGATCATCGGATTCTCCAAACCAAAACAAAAAAAAACCTAAACGAAAAGAAGGAAGCCATCGATTAACACACTCTTCTTCCTTTGAACGCTACCTACAACGACATAAAGAGATAAAAAATATATATATAACGACACGCTCCCGATACGAGACGATCATCCCCAAACAAGCGCGACACACGCAAGAGCAAAACAGAAGAAGGTCGTCAGCTGGGTGAGCATGAGAGCCGCCTGGTGGTCGGGTGAATATCGACGACCAATCAGGACAGCAGCAGCCGCGCCTCCGTCGACCACTAAGTAATCTATTTTGCTTGATTTCTTTTCTATATATATATATATATATATATATATATATATATATATATATATATATATATATTATATATATAAGGTGTTTTCGAAATTAGAGCCATCCCCCTCCCCCTCTACAGCATCACCTAAAATTGATATGGACAAAAACAAAAGTAATTCAGAACAGGTATGCATTGAAGTTTCTCTCTGAGTATTTAATATTTTGTGTGGCCTCCATCTGCCTGTACCACAGCCTGCTTTCTTGAGGGGTATGATTTCAGCTATGATGTCTTTTGACTCCTGAGAAAGGACTTCAGGCCTTTCAAGATTCTCACTCTTTTCGCGATGACAGTCATATGGATTTTTTTTTTCAGTTTCTTTTAACAAAGGATTCATCTCTTTTAATGTATTTAGCTATCCAGGAACGTGAAATGAAGGATGCGCCAGCATCCCTGGCCTCTCTGAAGGTTACAGCCTGGGTAATGTACTTGGAGATAGGCTATAGCAGAAAACTTCATAACTTTCCATTTGTTCTGTGGAGGGGGGCCTCTAATTTCGAAAAAAATTATTGCATTGCGTTTTGAACAGTTCTTGGCTGATGTTCATGTAATTCTTTAGACAATTTAAATAATCCTAGGCTAAAGATATGCAGTATTAGAGGGAAAATAAATATAATCCGTTCAGTCATAACCTGTAGGCGGTATGTGTGCTGTAATGATTATTCGTGCATAACTTACATACTCTCTGTACAGTTTCTGTACATTTAGAATAATTAGCTCCTGTACTTATTGCCATATTTTCAGACTTAACAAGGTGATATTTACCTTCTGGAATAATAAAAATGAAACCAGTTTCAAATTGTTTGTTCCTCCAGAGGAATTGCAAACCGGTATTTAGTATTTCCACTCATTCACAAATCATATTCATAGGTAACTTCATTAGGATACAATGAAAGATTGTACGCAGTATATATATATATATAGATATATATATATATATATATATATATATATATATATTATATACACATATATATATATATATTTATATATCTATTAGTTATATGTTATATATCTATATATATATGTTATGCTGTATATATATATATATATATATCTATATATATATGTATATATAGATAAATATATATATATATATATATATATATAGATATACATATCATAAATTTTATGCTGATATGTATGTGTATATATATATATATATATATATCTATATATATATATATATATATATATATATACATATATGTATATATATCAATTCAAGCTACAAATGTCCTTTAATATCTAAATTCACTTTACCTCCAAATGATATATTTCATATAGTACCGAAGGGGAATTTTTTAATTGATAATAATTTCGTCCCCCATTGGGATCGAACCACCGTCCAAGTGGACGAAATTATTATCAATTAAAAAATTCCCCTTCGGTACATATATGAAATATATCATTTGGGAGGTAAAGTGAATTTTAGATATTAAAGGACATTTGTAGCTTGAATTGATATATACATGGATCACGGTTCGATGTGATATATCATATATATATATATATATATATATATATATATATATATATATTATATATATATATCATCATATATCAGCATACTGCAATAAAATTTTCCATTGTATCCTAATGATGTACCTACTGATGAAGATGGTAAATGAGTGTAAATACTAAATACCGGTTTGCAATTCCTCGTGTTTGATTTTTATTATTCCAGAAGGTAAAATATCACCTTGTTAAGTCTGAAAATACGGCAATAAGTACAGGAGCTAATTATTCATATGTACAGAAACTGTACAGAGAGTAAGTATGTTATGCATGATTACCCATTACAGCCTATTGGTTATGACTAAACGGAATATATTTATTTTCCCCTCTAATACCACATATCTTTAGCCTAGGATAATTTAAAATGTCTAAAGAATTGCATGAACATCAGCCAGAACTGTTTAAAATGCAATGCAATAATTGTTCACTGCGCTTGGAAGAAGCATCAGAAACGTTGTTTTGCAATAAGATCATGAATGACCTTTCGCACTGGGCAGTGTGGAACCGTGTCACTTCCAGCTGTTTATATTTTCACTCGCTTCTGAAAAAGCGTTACCAGACAATCGCCTAGTTGTGGTTTCATACTCGGCAAGTCAGTATAATGAGGCGGTTTATGTTAGCAGTGTTTGCCCGTCGGGCAGTGCCCGCTAGTGTGGACAGGGCATATATTCATAACGTTGATGTTGGGCTCTGAATAACAAGTAGCATGTGATCAATCTAGAGGCTACTGGAAGTTGTCTTTTGAACACAGTTTATGAGAACTGGTCAAACGGGATATCTTCCAGCAAGTTTTGAATAATAATTAGTAACATGGGAAAAATTTAACATCCACTTTCAGTATAGTTTTCCAAAGAAGTTAAAGATCCCAGGAGGCTGCAAAAAATAAATGCTCTCTCTGAATATACGTACAGTATAATGTACTATACTCTGTTTTTTTCCATCTGTCCATCCGCCTTGGTGGTCGCGCATGGTAACACTGCACACTGCGTCCCAGGCTTTAGATAGTTACGTTATGTGTAAGTTTTAGGTAAATAAAAGGATATCTGGGTGTACATCTGCAACTGAAAAGTGTTTTGACAATTTACTGTATGCGAATTACACCGTTAATATTCGAAATAGGATAATATTTAAAGCCCGGAACGCAGTGTTACCATGCGCGACCACCAAGGCGGATGGACAGATGGAAAAAAACAGAGTATAGTGTATAGATATGTGTGATTGTGTGTATATGTGCGTGTGTGCGCACCCACGCACGTCACACTTCAACTATACTCTGTTTTTTTCCATCTGTCCACCCGCCTGTGGTGCTTGCGTATGGTAACACTACGTCCCGGGGTTTAGATAGTTACATTCAGCTTATATTCAACAACAATAATAATAATATCCTATTTCGAATATTAACGGTATAATTCGGATACAGTAAATTATTAAAACACTTTCCAGTTGCAAATGTACACCCAGATATCCTTTTATTTACCTAAAACTTACACATAACGTAATTATCTAAAGCCTGGGACGCAGTGTTACTATACGCAAACACCTTAGGCGGGTGGACAGATAGAAAAAAAACAGAGTATAGTAATAGATCATTCCAAGACCTTCGGTACTTGGATTATTCAATAAACAAAATGAGAAACTGACAGGAGTAGAATTATTAATTCATCACCAAAACAGAACAAGTTTTCAGTAAATTCCAGATCGCACAGTACCAGACTCTCCAGTAACTGTATTTTGTGCCCAGCTTCAGCAACCATGTTTATTTTTTACATTTTTTTTTTCTAATTAGGAACACAGGATTTACCTTCTTAGTTTATCTGATGATAATAGTACCCTTACAAGGGAAGGGAGTGGTCATCTCGCAGATTTAATCGATGGATACTACGCCTCCGTACACATCCCTGTTGGCATCTTTTTTTTCCTGTTTTTTCTTTTTTTTATTAAGAAAGTTTTTTTTTTTTATCGAAAGAGAGATTTACTAGAGAATGAAACTGACATTGTTAAATGTACTCATGTGTTCGCCCTTTAAATTGACAGAAAGGGGAGCCAATCTAAAAATACTCTTGTATCGTCTATTACGAAATGTTGCTGTGAATTTTACTTGTAAACAGCTGCAAACTTAGTATACCTCTGTACTGATGTAGTATTTGTCCTTAAAATTGACACAAAAGGGACGCCAGTCCTATAGAAGCGTATCATCCATTACACATTCAGCTGCGAATTTCACTTCTAAAAACGACAGCAAACTCGGCGCCGTTACCTATAGTTTTCCTGGCCCCTTTTTTGTGACGATTCACGAAATTTAAAGTTCAGGGGTTCGGCATGGCTCAACTCGCGCCGCAGGGCCGTTTCCTGCCGAGGACCTGAGGTAGTCCTCTCTGCCATTTCCCAAAGGAAATCGTGCCCGTCGAGGCCTTGCTGAAGGATTTCCTTTCACAAATGCAGTTTCCACCATTTCTCTTTCTTCTTTGTTTTTGTCTTTTATATTCTTCTTCTTCTTATTCTTTTGTCTTCCTTTCCTTCTTATTCTTCTTTCTTATTTCTTGTGCTTCTTCTTATTATTTTGTGATTTTGTGGAAGAGTTTAAAAGAAAGCTAGACAAAATCATTAAGACACTGCGAATGAACAAACAGTAAAACCTGCTTCCAGAGATAAGTGAGCACACGACGTCTCTTCGGATGGACTATAACAAGTCCTTTGAGACATCTTAATCCTTGTAACTCCTTCTGCTTCTTATATCTTCCCCTTCTTTTTCGTCCGCTTCTTTATCTTAGTGTACTTCCTTCTCTTCATCATCTGAAAAGGCTTATTCCTCTAACAAGGATGATGTTGATCTGATCATCTGGCAAGAGATAGAGGGGACGGGGAGAGAGAGAGAGAGAGAGAGAAAGAGAGTTTTCCCCGTACTATCAGTAACGCATCGACCTCCTTGACCCCTGGATTGTCAAACCACTATCGTGTGTTTGTTTCAGGTGTGTCTGTTGGGGGTATCAAGGAAATGTGTGGGGGAGGGGGGGGGGGGGGGCGGCCTCAGGACGGTATAGTGATGAGGGTTTTGACCTGTGGTGGGTGGCAACGGTCACAGCGGTTGACTTCTTTCATCTACTCCGCTGACACCTTGACATGAGTTAACTAGTAACTATAATATGGATGATTTGGTTTTAACTTAGACCCGCACAATTAGAGAAAACGTTGCAGTATACGAAATTCTTGCAATGAATGAAAATAATTACATTTTCTCTGCCCTTTACAAGTTATCGGCCTTAGGCTGCTTTCCCTTTAAAAACTTTTTTGTTGAAGCTATTTCTGATGTTTCTATTATATATATATATATATATATATATATATATATATATATATATATATATATATATATATATATATATATATATAAAGGTTTTTGCCACGAAGGAAATATGAAAAGCGAGATAGCCAAGCACTTTCGGTCTACTGCGACCCTTTATATATATATAGACTTTGCGAACTTAATGGTAGGTTTCCCAAAGGTATCACTTACAGATGGAATGAGGTAAGGCACGTGTACTCGTAAGAAGCAAATCCAAATGTCTATTTATAGATATATATATATATATATATATATATATATATATATATATATATATATATGTGTGTGTGTGTGTGTGTGTGTGTGTGTGTATGTCTGTGTATGTATAAAATGTACTTATAAATGTGTGTGTGTGTAATGGCAGGATTTCTTATCTGTTTCGGTTTAAATGATTAAGAGAAAAATACGCATTAAGAAATATTATCAACTGAAGTTAATATATACTGCATATCTTATCACTGATAACAGAGAAGAATTCTGTAGGGAGTTACACAAAGGATCCTAATACACCCAAAAACGAATTTAAAAGGTATCGAATATTTATTTCGGTTATCTATCGCGAGGCGTTTGGGAAAAGTAGTGGTAGACAATGGTGGTCTGAATATCTATTAAGGCTTAGACACTTTACATACATAAAAACGTGATGTAAGTAAATTAGTTTGGTTTACAGTACCCCAAGTTGAACTCGCTAAAATTTCGAATCCTTAAATCTTATGAGAGCAAAGGGCTGGGATTGAATTATTACGACTCTCAAGTAAGACTTGGTTTTGTCGAGAAACTTTTGGAAGCTTGAAGATAAGTTATTGACATCACATAATTCTGAATGCTATTGCATATATATGTATATATATATATATATATATATATATACTATATATATATAGTATATATAAAGATATATGCCACGAAGGAAAAATAAAACGAAGCAGGATCTGCGAGACCTTTCGACGTTAAACGTCCTTTACTGCCCTTTTTTAGCTGAGCAGAAAAGGGACATTTAACGTCGAAAGGTCCTCGCAGATCCTCTTCGTTTTTTTCCTTCCTGGCATATATCTTTATATGGATTTATCACGTCCTAACTTTCGTGATTCAGTTATATACACATACATACATAAATATATATATATATATATATATATATATATATATATATATATATATACATACATATATACATACATTCATACATATCTATATACAAATACCATTGTTCTGTGCAATAGTCCAGTTACTAGAAGGACTTTATTAAAACTGGTATCTAGCGGATGTTATTTATTAAAAAATAAATAACTACTCCGCATACCATCCAGTTTTAATGAGGCCCTTCTAGTAATTGCACTATTGCACAGAACAATTGCGTATGAGAAAAATATATATAAATATTATACATATATACATGTGTGACATGTATATATGTATACAATATATATATATATGATATATATATACATATATATATATATCTATATATATATATTCATATATATACAAGAAAGAGCGACTATAATTAAGATGAGATGATGGAAAAGATCATTAGGCTTCTCTTACGAAAGTAAGGCATGTAGCTTGCTATTAGAAATAAGGAAGCTAAATAGTCCTTCAGACAAAAATCAAGAAAAGGGTATTTTACCTTGAAACCTTGAAAGCATTCGTTGCAGATCACAAGGATCTCATTTAGAGGTACGGCGATATATATATATATATATATATATATATATATATATATATATATATATATATATATATATATATATATATATAATTTTTTTCGATAGTATGTGATCCTAATACGAAGAATATAATCACTTGGGTCAAACTGTAAATTATTGGCAAATTCCTGAACGAAAGCCCAAGTAAATAAAACTATAAAAAAAAATACGAGAATAATAAGAGAGCAGTGAACACTATGTCAATAATTTTTTGCTAAAGTCTGAAGCATCCCCTTGACCTCTGCTTGGACGGTGGTGTGTAGTAAATAAAAACAAAAAAATGCATGCAAAATAGGGCAGAGGTGCTCTCAACAAACCTTTGCGAAAGATACCTTTGAATACAAAAGGTCGTTCCTGCAAACGTTCGCTTTGCGGCACAAGCTTGTTTTATCAACATGTCATGACTGAACATACGAGTGGAGACATGCGTGCATTCACATCCATGCAAAGAGCAACGTACTTACGCACGCACGAGTCTCGTCTTTTGTATAGGAAGTTTTTACACGGTGAAAAGTATTTATTTTTCTATGGATGGTTGTCTGTATCCTTGATCCTTACAAAGATATTCCTCGACAACAAAGTCGGTTTTCCTTCCTTCCCACATGCCCGTCCTGCCTTACACGTAGTTTAGTGTTCCTGCCCCTTTGTCTTTTATGCACGCTCAGCGTTGTGGATATGAAGGGTCCTGAACAATACCATGAGCCTCAAACTTATATTCTTTGTCTTTCATTCCTTGTCTTTCTTAAGGCTACCAAATTGTGAGCTCTTTTCATGAACCCTCTTTCGTTTCTTCTTTCGCTCTGAATCGTGGATGCGATGAGCGTGAGATTTTGACACGAATCTTTAGCGAATGTCGTAACATTTATGCATCTTCAGTCTATCTCAATCGCATTGGCAATTAGTTAAGCAGGGTTGCCTATGAGTGACGAAGTGCCCGGAAAACTCTCTGGACCCAAAACCACCTTCTTTCAATCTCTGATGACCTGGACTGCTACTGCCTTGAGTGCCATGTTCTTTTCTGCCTGGAGTTTTCATACAAATTCATTTCTCGATGGACCTGGAATGCCTCCGCCTGAGTGCCATGTTCTTTTGCCTGGAGTCTTCATACAATTCATTTCGCAGCTGATGAAGATTTTGTAGAAACGTTTGTGCATTAAGCGAAAACTTGCTTGAAGCTGCGTATATGCTTTCGCTTGCGAATATGAGTGTCAAGTTATAAGGCATATCATCATCGTAATAATGGCAACAAAGTATACTATGAATACTCAAAGTTATATATGAAGACTGGAAGGAACACAATCATTAAGATTTTAGTTGCTACTAAATCCCTTATCGCCTGTTACTACTGTCAGACAGTTTCTGTCTTGAAGGCTTGTTCCTCTCATCGTGTTGTTGTGTGCCCGTGAAACGAAGGAAAATAACCAATAACAAGAGTATATCAATTTCAAGAAGGCGCCCAAATAAAACAAAGAATGCATGAATTATGGATAATGATATTTATCTACAGTCAGGGAGCAGATCATGCATTGTGAACCTTTGACGCCATGACAGTTTGAACGCTTTGATTGCAAATCCTGAACCTGTATTTACGTGTCAGTTTTGCTCCATGGCGAAAGGAAGGTAGTTGTTGAAGGATCACTTTGTCAGTCAGGTTAGCCTGCCTGCTCTCTCTCTCTCTCTCTCTCTCTCTCTCTCTCTCTCTCTTTCTATAAAAAGAGGTGGGGGTTGGGATGGAAGAGGGACATGAGAATGAAGAATTGAGGCACGATCAGAGTAACAGAGAAAATGAAGAAAAAGTTGAGGCAAACGTGTACAGAGATATTCTTCGTCGTTTCAACGTCGAGGCCGACCTGTTTTCAAAGAGGTTGCGTTTTTTTTTGTTGTAAAGGACTTTGGATGCAGTATGACAGAGTTTATGTTGCCAACATTATGTTTATATACATATAATAAATGAAGGTAATGCCACCTTTATTTATACATAGCATCACGTTTTATATATTTCGTAATCAAGCTATTCATACATACACACACGCACACACACACACACCACACACACACACACACACACACAAACACCACACACATATATATATATATATATATATGATATATATATATATATATATATATATATATATATATATAATGTAACCAATTTGCATAAAGGTGTATGTCTGCAGGCACAAAACATGAAATTGCAAGAAAAAAATAAATAATAATTAAAAAAAAAACCTCACGAACAAGTAGCGCCGATGTCATTGACCAGAAAATTATGGGCGGTACCTATGAGTGCGCAGTCGCAATACTCAATTTGATCTTCGGATTGGAATAAAAAAAAAAAAAAAAAAAAAAAAAAAAAAAAAAAAAAAAAAAAAAAAAAAAAAAAAAACAAACTTCTATTATACAAAGGCAAGTCCTTTCCATCGGATAACTGAACGGTTGAAAACATGAACATCATTCTTATTTGTGTTGTCGAGGTCTGATGCAAATCGTGTGTCTCCAATATCAAGAAACAGTAAAAATATAGTTTCTTAAACCGTTGTTTCTTCACTGCGTCTGAATCACCGTAAATCAGAGCTGCTATCAATACCCGAAACGTTAAGAATCACCGTTGCGCCTTTAATCGCCGTGACAGCAGACGCATTTACAGTAAACAGATAACGGGAGTTGAATTCTGGTGTCTTTTCCTCTCTACGCTCCTTTGTGCCGAATTGACATCAGGCTCTGAAAGAAGAAAATAGCCGTTTGACAATAGAAGCCTTCCTTGTGATTATTATGGGAAGCTTACTTATGGCTGTTGTCGAAGTGAAGACATTATTATCGGCAGTCGCTTTCTTTGTGTGTTTGAGACACAAGTAATTCTTTTTAAGGGCATGCTAATCTACACATTAGCATCAAGCGTAATATTCTTATTTTTCTGTACATGAAAAATATTGAGATGGCTACTTGTCTGTCCGCCCGAACTTTTTCTGTCCACCCTCAGATCTTAAAAACGACTGAGGCTAGAGAGCTGCAAATTGGCGTGTTGATCGTCCACCCTCCAATCATTAAGCATACCATATTGCAGCCCTCTAGCATCCGTAGTTTTTATTTCATTTAAGGTTAAAGTTAGCCATGATCGTGCGTCTGGCACCTATAGCGCAGGCCACCAACAGTCTGTGGCTGATAATTCATAAAGCAATATACGCTATACAGAAACTTCGGCACATGTTTTCTTTATTTTTTATTTTTCGGAACGCGTTCGTAAGGTCATATTTCCTTCCTGTGTTGCAGCGGGAGTCAATCCTTAGTCATTTTCTTTCATGACGTATTCTCAAGTTTGCAACAGTTTCTTTCATACGGTTCAAAACAAGTATCGAAGTTTTGCGTTTCCTCTTCAACATTCAAAACGAATATACAAATCGAGTACTGTTTTCCTTTAAAACGTTATTACATTAAAAGAAATAAATTCGATACGCTAAGCTATTCATCTTCCGTCTTGCCGGAGGGCCGAGATAAATTTCCAATTTTTCAAAATGACAGGAATTTGCTTGATTCGTTTATTTCATTATTCCCACAAGAAGGTTAAAAATATGCGTTGTGCATTGTTCATTTTGCGTATTATGGCTAAGAGGATATAGCATGTATTTCATACAGCGAGAAATTCCCTCATTTCAAGATCACAAGTTATATTGAAATGGTATACTGATTATATATATAAAAAAACCATCGATAAAAACTTTATACGTTAAAAATATTAAGGTTATTTAGAAACAGGAATCTTTCTTTGCATTTTATTTATATATCTTCTCATCGTTATCGTCATCATCATCATCATCACTACTGAAAGATTAAATTTACCAGGTATAATTTTAAAATGGATTCAACATCATCATCAAGCTAAGCTATTTTTTTTTCTTTTTTTAAACTGGCAGTTTTACATCAATTCTTGAGAACACTAGTATTTTTTATTCTTATATATCCGGAGTTAATGATAATTCTTCCTTCCACTACACTATTTCTTATCATGTTGAATTCATGAATTAATTACCTGTTAAATAAGACTCAATGCCATCTCACCATGAATAGAAGAATCAATATCATAAAAATGTAAAAAAAATTATATGAAGAGTAGGTAGGTAGATTAAATTAGAGAAATGTATGATAATAATAAACATACTACAGAAGGAAACAAAAAATTTCTAAAAACAGAATAAATGGAACTGTCATTTTATATATATATATATTAATATATAATATATAATATTAATTATATTATAATGAATAACGACATATATAGTATATTATATAATATATACATTCATATATATATATAGTATATATATATTATATAGTATATATATATATATATATATCAATACACACCAACACACACACAACACACACACCAACACACACCCAACACACACACACATTATATATATTAATATTATTAATATATAATTAATATATAAATATAAATGAAAAAAACTCTTTGATAAACAAAATACTACAAGATCGCTATTACCGTAGTCCTTGACGTAATGTTACGATCTGGTTACTACATTAATATCATTATCATTCAGTGCGACATACGAAACCATGAACGACCATCACACCAAGGACAGATATCAATTAGACACCAGCTGTTGTGTCCAGTACTGAAACTCGCAGCACACATTGGTGTGGTTAAACAGGCAATAACGAGTGCCAGAATAATGGATTTTATTAAAAAAATTTCACAGTTGATTCATCGTCTCAAAAATTTTAATATATACGATAAAAGTACTACAACTACTTTGCTAATGATGACCAACTACATCCGTTTAATATGAACGTCAAAATTTGCATATGCACGCATCGTAAGACAAGGTGGTGATGACGTCACGTTCTACATGATTGTAACAGCTTTCAAGGGAACGCATTTCCTATTAGCTTTCTCTTTCAAGCGGTGCCTTGAATCCGTTACGTTGGGTCCTTCGCCTTAATTCAGTCTAGTCTTGTGCTGATGTCATCCAGAAAATATTTCAGAGAAATTTATTTGATGTGGAGAAACTTATCAGTAATTCAATTCATGAAAAAGAGCAGTTTGCCTTTCAAATTTTTCGTTCTAAAAATAATTATCAATTAAGCAAATGGAAAATAAACTGACGAACACTCGACTCCTCTCTCTCTCTCTCTCTCTTCCTCTCTCTCTCTCTCTCTCTCTCTCTCTCACACACACACACACACACACACAAAGAAAACAGTAAGTTAAACATCACATACAAACAACACAAAAAAGGAGCAGATGCATTTCCTGATATTCGGGAGTCCAAGAAAGATCTCGATCGATGGAGCGGACACGCAGTCGGAAAATACGTTTTCCTTAAAAGGTTTGTTCCAGTGTTAAGAACTAATTAAATCTAACTTATTCCTACTGACGAAGGTATTTCCCGTGCTCCCTGGGAAAAAAGTTACTGCGATTTCATGTTCGTACTGTGGAATTCAAATTCATTTATTCCTTAGCGAAGCACGACATTCCTTTCTCTCTCTTTCTCTTTTCCTTCCGTGTATTCTTCGTCAAAGGTATTACGTAATCATGATTATTGCGTGTATATATATATATATATATATATATATATATATATATATATATATATATATATACACACACACACACACACACACACACACACATATATATATATATATATATATATATATATATATATATATATAAATATTTACAGAAACATTCAAGGCCTCATCTTAGGTGACATTTTTATTTTTGTATGTGTTTGCTTGCAAAAAATAAATAAAGATAGGGAATGGGCCCTGCAACCATAAGCCTCAAGGCAGAGGAGTGAGTGTCTTGTCAAAATGGTTGTGGATCCTTTTGATGTGAAGAAATAACCATACATGACCTATAAGCCTTTTAAAACAGGACACTAGGCACCCAATTTTTTTTTTTTTTCACTTTGATATGGTGCTTTTGCGTTGCATAGGAACCAGTGGTTATTCAGCAACGGGACCAACGACTGTACGTGACTTCCGAACCACTTTGAGAGTGAACTTCTATCACCAGATACACATCTCTCACTCCTCAATGGAATGGTCGAGAATCGAAAACCGCGACCACCGAGGTGGGACGCTAATACCATACCAACCACGCCGCTGATGCGCTAAATGTGATGTGTGTATGTGCGTGTGTGTTTGTATACGGTTATAAGTCAGCACTAATGATAATAGCTTCGGTATCGTCTCCTGTATAGAATATTATAATTGCAATATTAATGCAAAAGGAAAATGATATGAATGTAACTGGTGGTAATAGCATGACATATGAAAATCAGAAAACAATTCGAAGTAATCAATATAAAATAGCAATAATACCAATAATGTTAATGTTAAGAAATTCACAGTCTCGTGAAGAACAATCTGTTATAAAAAATCCACAATTACATATGAAGGTATATCACTATGTAATATAATTTGATATATAATTGTGGATTTTTTCTAACAATGATATCGCGGAAGTACTGGCGCCACTAATCTCTAGGAACAACGTCAACACAATACCAGGCATAGTAATGCAGACAATTAAAATAATAAGCTTCCAAATAAAAAGACATCGAGTAAGCACCTGTAAGTGTCTCTTCGCTACATCCAAAGGCAGATGACCTTCATAACAAACAGTCCAAGTGGTAGCCACAATAACAACAGCGAAGGTCGCTACGAGTCAATAACAAAAACATAAACAGCAACATAATGACAAATAAGGCATAAACAATGAGGGAGAAGCGATGACTGACGCGCATTGAGAACGAGGTAGCCTATACGGATTCCTGAACCTTGAAGGGATACTGATCATAATGTAACTGATAACCGGACGAGAGGTAGAGATTTTTTTTTTTTATGGGTTACACGAATACCACTTTTACCCGACAGCAGTCCACCTCAATTAAGCGTCGCATGACTCTCACGAGCATTTTCGTGGGGTGACCATGAATGAGTTAAGGCGAGGGTATAATAACATAACGCTCGCGCAATATATAATAACCGCTATCAACGATAATGAGGCGGGAGTGATGTTAAACGTGAATATTTGTTGTGATGTGAACTGAAAATGAGGAGTGATTGGAGATGTGGTTATGGCCCTAAGGAGGGATATATATGAATATATATATTATATAATATCTATAACACAATAATATATATAATAATATATAGTATATATATATATATATAGGATATTAGCTTGCCCACCCACCAATGAGGACATTCCAGGTTCAATTCCTGAACAAGTCAGAACGATTTAAAAACGTTTTTTCAATCCTACTGAACATTTTTTTTTTTTTACCCCTTTTGCTACCTAACAAAGAGATCATAGAGAAAAATAGCTCAAACTGTGGTTTAAGCTGGATGTGGCAGAGAGCGATAAACTTTCCCAAACCACCACACTGAAAGGGGTTTCCGAACCATGCATTATTATTATTATTATTATTATATATTATTATTATTTATTATATTATTATTATTATTATTTATGGCGGTCTGATACTGCCTACTAACACTGCACTAAAAAAAAAAACGAAACAGAAACGACGAACTGCATTCAAAATCATGATGGATAATAACTGAATAAAGGCATCTCGTTATGATAAAAAACAAAAAAAAGAGGAACAGCATTCAAACCATGAGGGATAATAACTGAATAAGAACATCTCATTAGGATAAAAAGGTCTCCAAGATTGTAGAAATTTTGTGAAGTTGAAGAAGAGAGGGTCGGAGGCGTTTCCAAATAAATGTCACTTAAAATTTCAAATGAGCTGAATCTAGTTAAGAGCACTGTCAATGAGAGATCTGTTTGTTGGTGGAGGGGGCGAGGTTGTGGGATGTAATTTTAGAGATCAACAAAAACTTATATATATTTAGAATTTTGTTGGGGTTGAATCTCATCCCACATGATTTGTACCTTTCCTTAACCCCATCCAGCAGATAAATGGTCACAAATTCTGTTCAAAACCCCTATCCACCAGATATAATGGTCACAAATTCTGTTCAAAACCCTATCCACCAGATATAATGGTCACAAAATTCTGTTTCAAAACCCTATCCACAGATATAATGGTCACATATCTGTTCAAAACCCTATCCACCAGATATAATGGGTCACAAACCTTCGTTGCGTCATACATTTTTTCGTTGCATGATACGAGTTACCAGCCAGCTACTTCCTCTAATAACAGAGCATTGTAGCACATATGTTCAGCATCGTGCAGTTCAGGTGTCACTAAAACTGCCCTAAAAAAAAATGGAAAAATACAGTATCTGTCTGCGTTGTCGCATTTTCAGACAAAATTTCCACCAACAGTGGGCTAATTGGGAAGCTCTGAATAATATCAAAATCTTCGTAGCCTATTTTCTCAAAATGATGAAAAAATGGCTTACGCCAGTTCGTCACAAAAGGGAGGAAATTCAAGTAAGCCTCGTGACCTTGCCATGACTGCGCCCGCGAGAGATAACAACATGGCGTTTCCAGGGGCGCCGCAGTGGCGTTTTCCAGGGGCGCCGGAAGTGGGCGTTGTTTCCATGGGAGCCGGAGGAAGTACCGGAGGAAGTAAAGGCTAGAGGCGTCACCTCTTCCTTTTATCGGAACAGGAAGTTCGCGGACTACTGTTACCAGCGTCACGTCCGCCCCCGCCCCCCCCCCCTTTCCCCCATCCCCAGCCCCGAAAAAAAAATGGGGCCTGGGAGGGAGGGGGATGGGGAGGTAACAACCGTGAGTCATCGATACTTACGCTTGACCTTTGTGCACTGACTTAACCTTCTTAAGTAAGAAGGGTAAGCAGGTGCGAGAAGACTTTGATTACAGATAATAGATTCCCATCTGTGGCTTTAGTTGTTGCGGTTACGCATTACATCATCTGAAGATGGATCCTTTCTGAAGCTTAATCAACTAGTGGAAAAGTTCCTCGTTTCTTAAGCTCCATAACTAGAGAAGGATCCCCGTTTCTGAAGCTCAATAACTAGTGGAGGTTCCCCGTTTCTGAAGCTTAATAACTAGTGAAAGTTCCCCGTTTCTGAAGCTCAATAACTAGTGGAGGTTCCCCGTTTCTGAAGCTCAATAACTAGTGAAAGTTCCCCGTTTCTGAAGCTCCATAACTAGTGGAGGTTCCCCGTTTCTGAAGCTTAATAACTATACTCTGTCCATCTGCCCGTGGTGTTTTGTATGGCAACACTGCATCCCTGGGCTTTAGATAGTTACGCTATGTGTAAGTTTTAGGTAAATAAAAGGATATCTGGGTGTACGTTGCAACTGAAAAGTGTTTTAATAATTTACTGTATGCGAATTACACCGTTAATATTCGAAATAGGATATTATTATAACGTTGAATGTAAGCTGAAGTGACTATCTAAAGCCGGGACGCAGTGTTGCCATACAAAAAACACCACAGGCGGGTGGACAGATGAAAAAAAACAGAGTATAGCCCCCTGAAAGTTCGGTTTCCCTTGCAAGTCCCCCGTTTTCTTCTAAGTCCCCCTTTTTCTGAAGCTCAATAACTAGTGAAAGTTCCCCGTTTCTGAAGCTCAATAACTAGTGAAAGTTCCCAGTTTCTGAAGCTCAATAACTAGTGAAAGTTCCCAGTTTCTGAAGCTCGTTGTTTCCTGAAAGTTGAGTCGTTTCTGAAGTCAATAACTATTGAAAGTTCCCCGTTTCAAAGCTCAATAACTAGTGTTTGAAAGTTCGTCTGGAAGCTCAAATAACTAGTGAAAGTTCCCCGTTTCTGGAAGCTCAATAACTAGTGGAAGTTCCGTTTCCAAAGCTTCAATAGGCTAAGTGAAAGGTTCCCCGTTTCTGAAGCTCAATAACTAGTGGAGGTTCCCCGTTTCTGAAGCTTAATAACTAGTGGAGGTTCCCCGTTTGTCTGAAGGCTCAATAATCTAGTGGAGGTTCCCCGTTTCTGAAAGCTCAATCCCCAACTAATGTGAAAGTTCCCCGCCGTTTCTGAAGCAATAATAACTAGTGGAAAGTTCCCCGTTTGTCTGGAAGCTCCAAAGCTAATAACTAGTGGAGTTCCCCGTTTTCTGAAAGCCCCTTGCAATAACTAGTGGAGTTCCCCGTTTCTGAAGCTTAATAACTAGTGGAAAGGTTCCCCGTTTCCGGAGCTCAATAACTAAGTGAGTTCCCCGTTTCCGAAGCTCAATACTAGTGAATTTCCCAGTTTCCTGAAGCTCAATAACTAGTGAAAGTTTCCCACGTTTCTGAAGCTCAATAACTTGTGAAGTTCCCCGAAAGTCAATCCCCTTTAAGCTCATAACTAGTGAAAGTTCCCCGTTTCTGGAGCTCAATAACTAGTGAAAGTCCCCGTTTTCTGAAGCTAATAACTAGTGAAGCTCTAAAACTGAAAGCTCAATTAACTAGTGAAAAGGTTCCCGTTTTTCTGAAGCTCAATAACAGTGAGGTTCCCCGTTTCTGAGGTCAATAAAGTGAAAGTTCCCCGTTTGGAGCCTCAATAACTAGTGAAAGTTCCCCGTTTTTTCTGAAGCTCAATAACTAGTGAGGTTCCCGTTTCTGAAGCTCAATAAACTAGTGAAAGTTCCCGTTTCTGAAGCTAATAATAGTGAAAAAAGGTCCCCTGAAGCTCAATAAACTATGGAAAGGTTCCCCCGTTTCTGAAGCTCAATAACTAGTGAAGTTCCCCTTTTAATTCTGAAAGCTCAATAACTAGTGAAGTTCCCCGTTTCTGGAAGCTCAATAATAGTGAAGTTCCCGTTTCTGAAGCTCAATAACTAGTGAAAAAAGGTTCCCCGTTTCTGAAGCTCAATAACTAGTAAAGTTTCCCGTTTTGAGTCAATAAAAATGTGAAAGTTCCCCGTTTCTGAAGCTCAATAACTGTGAAAGTTCCCCGTTTCTGAAAGCTTTCAAGCTAATGGGGAAAAAAAAGTTTCCCCCGTTTCTGGAGTCAATAACCTTAGTGGAGGTTCCCCGTTTCTGAAGCCCAATAACTAGGTAAAGTTCTGTTTCTGGAGCTCAATAACCTAGTGAAAGTTCCCCGGTCGGAAGCTTAATAAACTAAAGTGAAAGGTTCCCCGTTTCTGAAGCTCAATAACATGGGAGGTTCCCCGTTTCTGGAAGCTCCAATAAAATAAGTGAAAGGTTCCCCGTTCTGAAGCTCATAACTAGTGAAAGGTCCCGTTTCTGAAGCTCAATAACTAGTGAAGGTTCCCGTTTCTGAGCTCAATAATAGTGAAAAAAGTTCCCCAGTTTCTGAGCTTCTTCAATTGTGAAGTTCCCCGTTTCTGGGAAGTTCCTTAAAATAGTGAAAAAGTTCCCCGTTTCTGAAAAGTCAATAACTAGTGAAAGGTTCCCCGTTTCTGAAGCTCAATAACTAGTGAAAGTTCCCCGTTTCTTCTTTGGAAGCTCAATAAACTTAGGAGGTTTCCCCGTTTCTGGAGGCTAATAATTAGTGAAAAAAATTCCCCGTTTCTGAAGTTCAATAACCATGAAAGGTTTCCCGTTTCTTGGAGCTCAATAAAACTAGTGAAAAAGTTTCCCCGTTTCTGAGCCTCAATAACTAGTGAAAGTTCCCCGTTTCTGGTTAGCTCAATGACTAGTGAAAGTTGGGGTTCCCCGTCTGGAGCTCAAAAGTGGTGGGAAAGCTCCCCGTTTCTGGAGCTCCAATAAACTAGTGGAAAGTTCCCCCGTTTCTGGAGCTCATTAACTGTGAAAGTTGACGTTTATGAAAGCTCCCCATAAACAGTGAGGTTCCCAGTTTATGAAGCTCCATAACTAGTGAAAGGTTCCCCGTTTTCTGAAGCTCAATAACTAAGGGAAAGGTTCCCTGTTTCTGGAAAGCTCAATAACTAGTGGAAAAAAAGTTCCCCGTTTCTGAAGCTCAATAAACTAGTTGGAATGTTCCCCGTTTCTGAAGCTCAATAACTAGTGGAGGTTCCCCGTTTCTGGAGCTTAATAATTAGTGAAAAAAGTTCCCCGTTTCTGAAGTTCAATAACTAGTGAAAGTTCCCCGTTTCTGAAGCTCAATAACTAGTGAAAGTTCCCCGTTTCTGAAGCTCAATAACTAGTGGAGGTTCCCCGTTTCTGGAGCTTAATAACTAGTGAAAAAAAAAGTTTCCCCGTTTCTGAGTTCAATAACTAGTGGAGGTTTCCCGTTTCTGAAGCTCAATAACTAGTGGAGGTTCCCCGTTTCTGAAGCTCAATAACTAGTGAAAGTTCCCCGTTTCTGGAGCTCAATAACTAGTGAAAGTTCCCCGTTTCTGAAGCTCAATAACTAGTGAAAGTTCCCCGTTTCTGAAGCTCAATAACTAGTGAAAGTTCCCCGTTTCTGGAGCTCAATAACTAGTGAAAGTTCCCCGTTTCTGAAGCTCAATAACTAGTGAAAGTTCCCCGTTTCTGAAGCTCAATAACTAGTGAAAGTTCCCCGTTTCTGAAGCTCAAAAACTAGTGGAGGCTCCCCGTTTCTGGGAGCTTAAATAATTTAGTGAAAAAAGTCCCCGGGTGTTTCTGAGTTCAAATAACTAGTGGAGGTTCCCCGTTTCGTTTCTGAAGCTCCATAACTAGTGGAGGTTCCCCGTTTCTGATGCTCCATAACTAGTGGAGGTTCCCCGTTTCTGAAGCTCAATAAACTAGGGTGGGAAAGTTTCCCCGCCGTTTCTGAAGCTCAATAACTAGTGAAAGTTCCCCGTTTTCTGAATCTCAATAACTAGTGAAAGTTTCTCGTACCTTTTTTTTTTAGTTATTACTCTCATTAGTAGTAGTAAAAAATTGAGGCTACTATCCTAATTCATCTCCGATTGTTCCAAGCATAAAAGAATGCTCATCCTTTTTTTCATATAAATTTCCTTTTCATTAGGAAATCATTTTGTTTGTTATTTGGTGACCAATATCTTCTGTCCCCCGAGTTTTCGATCGGCCTACTTTGTGGTGGGTGATGAATCAACGCTGTAATTAAATTTTAGCATGCTAATATTACCAATATTTTTTTTATAAGAAAAACAATTGACAATCGTAATTGAATATGGATGAACTCGAAACATTAACCAAACGGCTTTCATTTAAAAAAATCTCCTAATGTAGTCTTTCCTTTATTTAATGATGCCCCCAAGTTACTCTTTTTGAATTATTATCATTTATAATGTATTTTTTCAAATGACCAAATATATCTAAACATCTAGCCTCTCCCACAGTTTGCCCCCTTTGACGAGAAAACGCATCCCCCCCCCCCCCCACAAAAAAAAGAAAGATGAGTCCCCCCAATGACTATTAAGCTCTATACAATAACAGGATCGTTACACGGAATAATAATAACGTTTCAAAGGGTGGCGTCGTAGACGCGAACTGAGTGAGCATTATGACAAAAAAAAAAAAAAAAAAAAAAAAAAAACTATTTGGTACAACTTCGAATCGAAAGCTTAAGTAACTGAAAAAATAAAAATAGTCAACACCCAGGTAGATCTATAAGTAGGGTGCAATGTACTCTGTTACTATAGCCTAACTAACGTACGTTTCTACGAATCGAACAAGAATCAATAAAATATAATTCAAAAAACGAAAAAAGAAAAAAAACTGAACGGAAGTCTAAAATTATTGTTCTCCCAGCAGCTTACTGTCAACTTGGAATATTCTCTTCGAAGCTCAATTACTCTCAGTAAAAAAAAAAAAAAAAAAAAAAATATTATATATATATATATATATATATATATATATATTATATATATATATATATATATATATATATATATCGAGCTACAATGTCCTTTAAATATCTAACTTCGCCTCTACCTCGGAATTAATATATTTTCAAAGTATATGCTTAACCGAAGTGGAATTTTTTTCTCGATGAATAGATTTGCCTGGACCAGGGTGGTGTAGTAGGTAAAGCTTCACTGACGTTCCTGGGTTTGAAAGGATCCATAGGTTCGCGCCCTGGTCCAGGCAAATCTATTATCGAGAAAAAAATTCCCCATTCGGTTAAGCATATATGAAAATATATTAATTCCGAGGTAGAGCGAATTAGATATTAAAGGACATTGTAGCTCGATATACGTATAGAATCACGGAAATGTGATATGACTTTATTCTATATTATATATATATATATATATCTATAATATTATATATATATATATTATATATTAATATAAATATATATATATTTTTTTTTTTTTTTACTTTTTTTTTTTTTTTGCTGAGAGTAATTGAGCTTCGAAGAGAATATTCCAAGTTGACAGTAAGCTGCTGGAGAACAATAATTTAGACTTCCGTTCAGTTTTTTTTCTTTTTTCGTTTTGAATTATTTTTTATTGATTCTTGTTCGATTCGTAGAAACGTATCGTTATGTTAGGCTATAGTAACAGAGTACATTGCACCCTACTTATAGATCTACCTGCATCCAATGACATTGGATGCAAGAATTCTAGATCGTCCGTGGCTTCTTCGTCAGATGTGTCATTCCTGTTTTTGACGATTGGATCTCGTGTGTGTGTGATATATAATATATATATATATATATATATATATATATATTATATATATATATATATATATATATATATATATTTATATATGAGTGTGTGTGTGTGTGTGTGTGTATGTGTGTGTGTTTATATATATATATATATATATATATATATATATATATATATATATATATATATACACACACACACACACACACACGAGATCCAATCGTCCAAACAGGAATGAAACATCTTACGAAGAAGCCACGGACGATCTAGTATTCTGCATCCAGTGTCATTGGAACTGGCCTAAAATGCCTCTCCTTTAGCTATGTTTGACTTTTCAGATCTGACAAGTCCTTAAAAAAAAAAAAAAAAAAAAAAATCGATCTTTTAACTCAAGTCATACCCAACCAGGTCAAGGCCGTTTGCTGCCAACATCGCAAGCAGGAATTAACAGCGGGATGGAATCATCTTTACGTAACAGGCTAATCGGCGACAACATTGACCTCTAAAGAATAAGAAACAAAAACGTGAGAACGCCATAAAAAGAGAAAGTCCCTAACGCCGCTAATTAATTCATAAAAGCCTGCGGTTACTAACCGAGGCGATAATACCGGGAGACGGCTGTTTCCGGCTTCCCGCTGGAAGCCGCCTCTCTTGAGATCTGGAGTCGGGAATGATGAGGGGAGTCTGCACTTTCGTTTTTTAAATAATTGCTTCTACACAAGAACACCCCAGGCATTTTGACGGTTATGATTTTCACGGTTGTTTCTGAAGGTCGAAACGTTACGACGTCCATCTCTCGAAATATCTGTTTATCTATCTTTCTGTATATATGTGTATATATATATATATATATATATATATATATATATATATATATATATATATATATATATATATGCACATATACACCCACACACACACATATATATATAAATATATATATATATATATATATATGTGTGTGAGTATATATATATATATATATATATATATATATATATATATATATATATATATATATTATATATATATATACTATATATTATATATATATATATTATATATAGATATATATATATATATATATATATATATATATATATATATATATATATACGTATATATATATATATATATATATATATATATATATATATATATATATATATATATATATGTGTATACGTATATATATCTATATATATATATATATATATATATATATATATATATATATATATATATATATATATATATATAGCATTAAGCTACAATTGTCTTTTAATATCCAATTCGGTCTACCTCGGAATTAATATATTTTCATACATGTTACCCAGCCGTATTGGCCATCAGTCAAAATAACTCCCAATTGCCTTTTGAACTCGCCCAAACTAGGCTTGATCTTACGAGCCATTCTGAAATAACTGGCCCAATTGACGCATAATCTCTAAAATCAAGAAATAATATAAAATAACAATATAAACATTAATATTCGCAATGGTCTACCCTTTCGCGAATTCTCAGAACCTCGCTGACTTAAAAGGAAAAAAAAAAAGGAAAAACTCGTATCTCAAAATCCTCAGTGTTATCTATCCTCCATCATCTGTTCTCGTGCTTATACAAAAGCAAACAGTCAGTTTGTATGGATGGAGTGGTTGTTGACGCCACTCTTGGCGCCAATGGTTGCTTAATATAATACTAACTCTTATAAATATAAAACATAAAGCGACATCCTTTACCAAACACCCAAGCGCTACGAGTGGCCAGAGGCGGACAAAACCTTCCTTGCTTTATTACCTTGTAATATGAGAAAATGCATAAGTAAAAAAAAAAATATATATACAAAAAACTTAAACTTGCATATGCAGGGCGAGTCACCGACACCATTTTCCTTCCTCGCTTAATTATCCAATGAACTTAACCAGGAGATCAGGCTAACAACCAGTGGCCTGTTGGGAAAGTAGGGCACTTAGCCCCGGCCATTTGAACATCTGCCTCCATGCCCCTTTTTTCATTATTCTCATTTTTTTTCTTTTATGGCCTTTATCAGTCAGCCTTTTTTAGAGCAGAGAAAAATATGGCTGCGTTAATGAAGATAGATTGAATCTGTCATTACAATATGACGTCTCGCTTCTCCTTTTTCTAAGTTGGCTGTGACTCTGACGCTGTGAGATAATTTCAAAGTTGTTGTCATTATTATTATCATAAACAACACATCCGTCGTCATTGCATCAACTTTCAAATAATTCCAATTATTCTAGTGCTTGCCTCTCCTTGTTCCTCAGTTGGCAGTGACTGCAACGAGATATTATTATTATTAACTATTATTATTATTATTATTATATTATTATTATTATTATTATTATTATTATTATTATTATTATTATTATTATTACTATTATTATTATTATTATTATTATGATTATTATTATTATTATTATTATCAATTTATGCAACTCGTCAATACGGTATTTTGCCGTCGCTGCTTTGATTTTTCATATTAATCTCTATATTCTAGTGGGGAGTTTTTCTTGTAATGATGAAACAGAAACTGCAAATCGACATAATAAATTTTTTAGGTTGTTTTTTGTCTATAGAAACTTTTAATTGCTTGAAGGAGGAAAGAGACGTTCCTCACAAGCATTCAGAAAGCAGAAGAGACGTTCCCTCAAGCATCAGAAAGCAGAAGAGACGTTCCCTCAAGCATCAGAAAGCAGAAGATACGTTCCCCTCAAGCATTCAGAAAGCAGAAGAGACGTTCCCCACAAGCATTCAGAAAGCAGAAGAGACGTTCCCCTCAAGCATTCAGAAAGCA
The DNA here is from genome assembly GCF_015104395.2 of Macrobrachium nipponense. Classification (NCBI taxonomy): domain Eukaryota; kingdom Metazoa; phylum Arthropoda; class Malacostraca; order Decapoda; family Palaemonidae; genus Macrobrachium; species Macrobrachium nipponense. The sequence continues at coordinate 62,278,188 of NC_061096.1, forward strand.
GAAGAGACGTTCCCCACAAGCATTCAGAAAGCAGAAGAGACGTTCCCCTCAAGCATTCAGAAAGCAGAAGAGACGTTCCCCACAAGCATTCAGAAAGCAGAAGAGACGTTCCCCCTCAAGCCATTCAGAAAGCAGAAGAGACGTTCCCCTCAAGCATCAGAAAGCCAAAGCAACAATGAATGTACGTTATTTTCGAGGCTTACATTCGCTGAATATTCATGATGTGCGCAAACCCACAACGAATACTTTTTGCACACAACGAGAACTTCAAGTTTCACAGATTGGAGTCGGCCATTTGTAAAATCTACATGTATAATCAAAAGCGTCCCAAATTGCTCGGAATGTACGAAACTAAGAATGCCCTCTGAACAAGACTCGAATTTGTACCAGCAATGTCTTTCAATGCAAATGTGGGCCTGGATTCAACCCCCGTACTTTGTTTGATTTGTGTCACGGACTTGATATTTACAATACGGGACAATAAACGTTTGATGTAGGGTCAATTCAAGCACATCGCCTTGCGGGCAACAAGAGACAGGCAGTGACAGTCAGCTCTAGAAAAGAAAAGAGAGAAAAAAAAAATGGGGGAACAAAGGAATATCAAGATGTCAAAAAATATTCGGTAGCGAAAACCCAAAAAATGATTTTAGATTTTTCGTCAATTCGCGTTGGAGATGATGTTGATTTCGAACATGAGAACGCTGACAGTGATTACGCCATTACTTTTGAATACAGAGGCTCTGTATACGACATTCCCAGGGCTCTAGTCATCCGTGGTGGGCTTCGAAGGTACCAGCAACGTGGCCCTTGATGGCTCCTATCATTGTCGTGATAGAAGAAGATTGTCCCAACGGGATATAGTCAATCATGGAGGCAGCCAGCCCTCAACTGCGTCCATCCTTCTCTCCCATGGCTGACTGCGTAACCACGCCTCCCACTGACGAGGTTCATGACTTGAAAAGTGGATCTAAATGCAGTCATGTGCCTTAGTTTTGGAGTCAATGCATCGCGGAGACGAAGTCAAGTCTGGCATCTGACTTTGACGACGAACCGTAATAAACTACGGTGTGATTCCATGACTTGCATTTTGACACAGTTAGAAAGAGATTCCAATATTGTGCCGGGAGTTGAGCACAAGGATCAGTAGGAACGTGAATCTTTTATTCGCTATATATGCTTATTCAAAAGCAGTTAGCAGTTACGAAGCAGTTTTTACGAAAGCAGTTAGCAGTTACGAAGCACTTTATTTTCATTGAAGGCAATCATTCATTCCCATGTTGTACTACTACAACCGCTGTAATAACAAAAACAGTAGTCTCAATAGTAGCAGTAGTGTAGTAGTAGTAGTAGTACTATCGCACACCATCCCTAAGCATACAAACAACCGCATCAAGTGCAGGGGACTTATCAGCATCATGGCACCCTCAGCTGGGAATCTATTAGAATCGTTATAATGGCTCCACTTATCGACACGACGAGATGAGCTGCAATAGCCGTAGCGGGCCTCGCTTTGCACACCGTCCCTAATACAGTCATGGTTTGAGGCTTGAAGGTCTTCTAAAGTCTTCTAAATGGGTTCGGAGATTTGAGAAGCTCCCAACTTCGGCAGAGGGTATCCAACGGCCGTGGAAAATGTTCTCTAACTTCTGAATCAGTTATTTTTGACTCATGCTTTTTCTACTATCAAAAAAATATTCGGGCCTTACTGTAACCCACTGTCACTCCCACCAGGATACGAAGGCCTGTCTCAGGTTCCAATAATTGTTACGAGAGTTCACGTGATAACGAAGTTGGCTATCACCCAATCAAAGTAAACTGACCAACCTCGACGCTGCTTAACTTCATTATCAAGAGACCAAATTAAGGAAATGTTCTTATTATTGCTGCTGATCAGAGTAATCAGCAAATGGAATACTGTTCACAACATGAAAAGGAAGGAGTACTCTTGTTACGTATTCCAACGCGTGACAGTATAATAGGCCTATTTTATTTTGTATGTTTATGTTTTTTAGGCTCCTAACATTTCCTTCATCAAAAAAACGGTTTTAAAACGGTTATGGGACGTTATTTTTTCACGTTCTTTCTGATCTGTGATTCGTGGACGAGAAGAGGATATCAGTAATAAGAGGCTGATTACTCTTGACTTGTGAAGAGGAGGTTAGAAACGGAGAGCAGAATGGAGCTGAAGCCTCTACGAGTGGAATTATTCAGGACTTTCTCCCAGACTCCCTGTTTAAGGCATCAATGCTTGTTTAGAAACTCAACGTACCTCTGTTGATCTGAGTATAGTGAGTGATGTTCTTGATAGGTAGTCGGTTGTAACGAGAGACTGCAAACAACGGTAAAAGGACAACGTGTTGGCAACCTCAGCCTAAGAAACTTGCAAACAAACCAAACCGGGTGGTGCATATCTTCAGAAGCAGCCTATCCAAACAGAGAAGAATAATATCTTAAGCGGCCCACACACGCTCAAATGTTTTTGGTCCATTTTTTTTATTGTCAAATTATTTGACGGTTGGCGTTCGCCCTCACGCTCAAACTTCTCAAATCAAAATTTTCATGAATAATTTTCATTGTCATTATGGATGCATCTACAGCGTTGGCTCTTTGGCTTAGCGTTGAATAGCACACAAAGGAACAGAAACGAAAGTGGGCCCAGCAATGGTATTTGTGTCGTGAACGATTTGGTCATGCTCCTTATTAAATGAACTGAGAATTAGTGAACCTGATGTTTTCAAGAACTTTTTTTTTTTATTCTTTTCGGAAGCTCGTCCGCAGTGAGTTTATTTTCTTCTTCAGCTCCTCCTTCGTCCCTTCCGGATAATAATCACGGAATTTCTGTAGAAGAGTCTCATGCCATATCTTTTTTTATTTGTCACTATAAGTCACTTTAATGTTCAAAAGTTGTGGTAAACTTTTTATAAAACATCAATAAGCTCAAGAAAAATTTCTTTTCATGTTTTGTTGGAGCCATGATGACGATGAGCCGCGCACGTCCTCCTCAGATTATGTCAAATCACTAACTAATTTGCGCAAATTATTGCTAGTACCACACACGCACAAATTATTTGACGTTGGCTCAAAAAATATCTACTGAAATCAGATCAGTAAAAAATTTGACATCAAACCTTTTAGGCCATCAAATTACGCCACACACGATCAAATTCATGTCAAATAATTTGACATAAAAAAAATTGGACCAAAAATTTGACGCGTAGTGTGGGCCGCTTTAGGGCTTTACCGCTTCAACAATTCAACAGATGTATAAAATGTTACAGTAAATATGAAATCGTGAAATCCCTAAGGAATATGTGAAATGACCAATTCGACTTAGGAACATTTTTTATCCTCGAGGGCTTTAGTACCAAACACGGCGAAACAGTGTAGCTGAATCATTGTTTCGCCGTGTTTAGTACTATTCCCTAGGGATTTCGTTTTTTTTCGCATATATTTACTGTAACACACACACACACACACAACACACACACTAGCTACTGCTTTTTATTCCAACTTCAACTATTGAATCAAGGATGAAACCCCAGTGCAATGGACTTTTCTCAAAATTAGATTTGCCATATGCTTACTCACGAGGTTCATCGTACTACACAGCGGCACTCACATCAATGTGGCACACATATAGTGCCGCTATGTGCGTGTTTGTGTAGTTACAGATAGTTTTAAGCAGAGGATTTTCAGCGTTGATCGAAGCACAACTACTCATGGGGCAAAAAATTGCTTTTCGACAAATAAATGAACAAAGAAATATAATTTTGTCGGTGACCTTCGGAAGGCGCGTACTCGAGAGTTAATCATCTGACAAGTCATTTCTATCATTCCTGTCCAAACAGTGGCATTTTATACCACTGTGTTTCCTGAGTCAAGGCTTTCTGTAAGCTTGGTTTGGAAAATCACGTCCCTTTCTGTCTTTATGGTGTAAAAAAACAATACCTATACAAAGAAAGATATCATAGTACTAAGGGAAATACACAGGCTGGCATGGAATTCTGGGAGCTGCAGAGAAATTGAATCAATTGGTCAGGAGGACTGAATGCCGTGTTTACAGTCTCCATACTTGATGTGTGTCATACTAAAGAGCAAAGACCGGACGTACTTAGTGCAAGAGCTTCGGAGATAAGAAAACAGAACCCGAATCTAAAATAGCAAGCTCGTTTCGCACAGAAATAAAGAAGCATCGGGTTCAATCAATAACGGGAAGGAAAGCGCTTTAAAAATGTTCTAGAGAATCCCATTTTGCATCATCTGTCCTAACCAATGAATCAAATTAAGTGGTAGTGAGTTCGTTGTGCTCTGCCGCAACAAGGATAGAGAAAGACGAGGGCCAGCAACCTGATACTACAAGACTTGCTGAAAACAGAAAGTGTGATTATCCTTGAGGCACTTCCTACAAGAGGTAAAAAAGTAAAGACCTACTATATTGTCTATCAAATATAGTAGAATAAGGTACACGGTTCGTACCAGGTCAACCACGCCAGCCTACCGAGCGGTGAATGGCTACCAGTGGCTGCTGGTAGTCACCAAAAGGGCCTGAGGCTAGCAGCCGCATCTCTGAAAGGATTAATTTTTTAGGAGAGGGTGGCTAGTGTGTTTGTTGTGTGTAGTGTGTCTGTGTGCGCGCGTGTATTTATGTATATAGTATGTATGTATAGATAGATAGATAGATATTCCAACTACAAATCTCCCTGAAAACAGAGAGAGAGAGAGAGAGAGAGAGAGAGAGAGAGAGAGTAGGTGTGCCACACCCGCATTGCACACAATGAGGGGAGTGAGTGAGGAGGGCATTAAGGGCACGTCTGGGGTATTGGTAAGGGGGGAGGGGGTGTTGGAGAATAGGGGGAGAGCTGGGTCAAGGGTCTCACTCTCGGACGGCTGCGCAATACTGTGTTTCGTATTTAAGCAACACTGTGTTACGTACTTGAGTAAATGGAGTTTCGCGTCGGATTCATGCGCGCTGACTCCTCACTAATCTTGAATAATGTCTTTTAATGGTGTTTCGCACTTTGAGGAAAAAACTTTTTCTTATACATAAGCAAATACTGCTATACTACAACACTGTCTCATTCTTAAGTAAATTTTGGTTTATGCTTTGCTTAATGCTACTACTTACTGGAGTAAATGCTGTGGTCTACGTTTAAGTACTACGTAATTCTTATACTTGAGGATATAATGTACCGAAGTAAATAAATACTGCTATACTATAACACTTTCATTCCTAAGTAAATACTAAGTATTCATTGTTTAAATCTGTTACTTATTCGAGCATATGCAGTGATTTATGCTTATCACACTTACAGTCAATTGTTTTCTTTAGTACTTTAGTAAATAACGTATTAACTTAATGTACTGTATTGCTTCATACTTACAACAATATTGCTTACACTTTAGTAAATAACGAACTAAACTTAAGCAACGTTGCATTTCCAACTTTATTAACACCGAGTTCCACAAATACCTGTTAAATACGCAAACATAACCATCTATCATAAGACCTCACACTCTAAGTCGGGCCTTTTTTTCGCCGTACTAAAGTGCCTGTCTGTTTGACTGTGTGAGTGTGTTTCTCACATTTGTTTATGCATCTTTATCTTGTGTGGTTTCTTCGGTAACCGGATATATGTTAACGTTTTTTGTTTTGTGTGTGCGTTTGTGTGTGTTTGTGTGTGTGTTTACACAGCATCGACTTGTGTAAGTGAATGCTCTTGCTCTACTCCTGCTCTTTCTCCTATAGTTTAATGTAAGTGAGTGTGATAGTTACTTTGCCTCTATCTGTACGTAGCGATGTGTGTTAAATACTTCCATATTCTTTTGTAAGTATATGTATGTATGTTTATATATACATACATACATATATATGTATGTGTAATTATATATATTAGTAAATATATTATATATATATAATACACACACTCATATACGTAATATACATACGAGAGAGAGAGAGAGAGCGAAGAGAGAGAGAGAGAGAGAATGTATGTGTAATTCGTGCGTTCATACATGCGTGCGCGCGCGCCTGAGGACAAACAGATGGCTAAGTGGCTAGAGAGCTACAATATTTCACTGACTTCACTCACCACATAACAAACGAAGTATGTGCGAGAATTCCTAAAAGCGTTTGGAAGAATGAATTACATCACATCATTTCTGGTGAGAGAGAGAGAGAGGAGAGAGAGCGAGAGAGAGAGAGAGAGAGAGAGTAGGAAAAACTAAGCCATAGAAAAACCCAGCTAACTTCGATTTTAAATATAAAAATTTAGATGAGATCCAGAGCGTTACTTGTGGCATGTGAAAAATTAAGGCAAATTCTTAAGAATGGGCCTATTGCAAGCGGCAGTGTGGCACATTGAGGCCTGAGAGCCAACAGAATAAGCATCAGAATTAATATATTAAGAATATATCACTGCCTGTATGAAGTTTGCAACTCAGCTGTATGAAATCGGAGACAGTCGAGTCCACTGTAGATATAGGGCGCATTATCTAGGACATGTAGCTAGCTGGCTCTCTCTCTCTCTCTCTCTCTCTCTCTCTCTCTCTCTCTCTCTCTCTAATCTATTTTCCGCCTTACTTTTGTTTTCTGGTTCTAACCTCTCCTGGGTAATCAATCATTCTTCCTGTTTTGGTAACATACCTCTCTCTCTCTCTCTCTCTCTCTCTCTCTCTCATCTACTTGCCGCCTTATTTTTATTGTCTGGTTCCAATCTCTTCTTGCCAATGAATCACTTCTCCTGCTTTGAGAAAAACTCTCTCTCTCTCTCTCTCTCTCTCTCTCTCTCTCTCTCTCTCTCTCTCTCTCTCTTCCCGTATCTTTAACTTTGGTTGTTGACCAGTCATTCTCATCTTAACCTGATCTGTCAATCATCCATCTTATCGAATTCGGAGCCAATTGAAAATTAATATTGACGTTTTATTATGCACTTGTACCAGACTCAAATACGCATCTAACATAAACACGAAATTAGAGGAACAAAAATTCGCCCATGCAATCCCCATCGATTAGAATCAAATATATTGAATATTTTTTTAATTAGTTATTTATTGTTGGAACTTAGTTTATACCCGGACTTTAAACGCAATCATTTGAATATGAAATTCCGAACGTACATTTGCATGAATGTCAAAATTATGGAATATATATATATATTTTTTTTTTAAATCCCCATACATACAAATAACGAAAATAATCCTAGGCATAACCAAGGCATATAAGAGCTAACAATTCTAAACATATCAGCAAATAAATCCATACATACCAAGGTTTTAAGGATGCTCTAATCCCACACATGCCAAGGTATACAAAGCTGATAATCCCACATACCAGGAAAATAAATCCCACACATACCAAAGTTACACAAAAGCAAATAATCCCACACTATAAGGTTATACAGACTCCAATAATCCCCACATATCTGTATACTTAGCAAATAATCCCAATTTACCAAGCACATAATCCCACACATGCCAGGGTTGTTATGCTCACTTGACTAAGTACGACATATACGATTCAGTGCGTGAAATTCGTCTTGATGACGACGAGAAGATCGCCATTCAGCTGACGATTCGTCACAACCCCCGAACCGGGGGGGCTTATTACAAATTGCAGATTTCTGATTTCGCAGCATCTGGGAGGCTGAGTCCCCGCTCCTTGTCTCAGCATCTTCACGCTTGGACGAACGAAGTTTCTTTTGGACGATTTGGTGCCCTCCTGCATCTTTCAACGATTGGTTTATTCTCCCGCCCGTCCATGAAGGGATACGCTTGCAATAAGGGTTGCTCTTTTGACTCTGGTTGGCCAACAAGGATGATTTCGTATGCGTGCACGTTGTTCAGGTAGAAGCGAGAGAGAAGAGAAGAGAGAGAAGAGAGAGAAGAAGAGATCTCGTATTAAGGGGAGGGTCTTAGTTGCTAGATTGTTCATTTGCCCTGGATTCTAACTTCTATTGGATTTTGCAGTTAAGCTGAATCAAAATCAGCTCCGTGTTTTTTAGATGATTTAATGTTTAAGCAATGATTTCTGAACACTCAATCGATGTTAAAAATATTGTGTTTAGTTTCGGCGGCGCCCAATACCATACATGAAATTCATTGTGGAATGGTATTGTTAATTAGCATCCTAGATATACATACATACATGCTCACATACAATTTATGTGAGTTGTGGTTTGTTTACCCACATACAGGAAGAATTGGTTTTAAAGAGGTTTGCCCTTCTTGTGTATACGTACTTTGTAGTATGCATAATTCGAACCGTACTTTCCCCAAAACTTTGCTTAAAACCGCTTCCTCTTTCGAAGACCATACCCTTCATTATATGGAACATCTCTTGTCATCAATCTCCCGTTTAAAACGACAATTATCTCCGTTAAACGAAGCTCACTGACCTGGCTTTCTAAAGGGCGAAAATAGCCATCAAAAAAGAACCTCTTTTGACTCCTCTTCATCAACTTCACTTGATGAGTTTTATTAGAAATCTTTTTATACAGTTGTCGTCGCCGTTGCGTCCATCAGTAAGCGGGTGAAATAACTCATCATTTAGATAAACCTCATAAAAAGGTGGGCTTTTTGGGTCAATAAAGCTGTGAAGTAGGGGGGCGAGGGTTCTAACGTGATACCTAGAAGTACTTTCTTCTTGATACACCAAACACCACGCAACATTTTGTGTATGTATGACTATATATATATAATTATTATTATAATATATATATATCTATAAATATATAGACATGTCTATATCCTAGTAACTATTTATATTATATTATATCCTATATATAATTAAATATATATATGTATATATTATATAATATATATAAATAAATGTATAAAATGTATTATATATGTATACCTGTATATATATCATATATATATATATATATTATATATATCTATTATATAATAATTTTTTATGCGAGTATAGATAAATTTTATTTGAAGGAAGGAGGCCGTAAAGTAGTCATATATATTATATATACTATTCTCTATATATTATATTAATATATATATATATATTAATTATAAATTTATTATATAATATATATATAATATACATTTATATATATTTTTTTTATTTGCGTCTAGTTTATCAGTTCAGTTACATGTAGTGTCACGTGAAAAATTAAAAAAGAAAAAGATTCTTGGAAACTTGATGAAACCATTCCACTGGGAGGGGGTTGGCGGAACGGCCCTTCAGTATAATATGGACAACGTTCTAAAAAATCAAATAGATAACAAAAAAAGAAGGGACTTTAAGGGACCCCACCGTTCATTGTTCGTTCATGATGGTATTGTATCACCGAGTACCAGTTATCTATAATATACCCAACTACTATCAAAGGAATGATCCACCCAAGAGTCCCTGTCAATAAACTTCAAGTTTCCTTGAGCATCGCTTGTAATTTCTGAGCGACCCGTTTCCAACGGGGTAATGTTCTAGGAGCAACTGCCGACAATCCCCATAATAGACGTCGACCGTAGCATTTGAAGCAAGGACCCTACTAATGTGACCAATCGGTTGGCTGTTCAGACTTGTAATTTCAATGCTTCGTCGTGCTTTTCGCTGTCCCTTCCAAGAGTCCACCTTGATTCTCTATTGATCTAAGGGGAGCATGTCCAAGGAATTCCTTTCTTTGTTCTTCGTTTGTGATCGATTAATTCTCAAAAACAAATGAGCTCGCGTTCCTGAGACGGTCTCGTGGTCCATTCAACTGCAAATCATTAAACCAGGCCGCGCACGCATGTAAACCCTCGCACACACACCACTGAAAACCGCACAGCCATATAATTATATGCATATATATATATACTATAATATGTATATATATATATATGATATATAATATTCTCATATATATATCTACTGGTAATCTTCTTAGACACTAAGATATGGTTTATCAATCGTACTCCACATAGGAAAATGAAAGAAAAAGTGGTTTTGTTAGTTAAAATATAGCCCAATCGAGTTTTCGTACTCCTAATGGACCTTCTTCTTGACCGTGTATTAAGGTAAAAAATAAACGCTCCTATATGGAAATTATAAATTTATTTCACACACAACCCCTCACCCACCATATATACGTACAATACACACACACACCCATATATATATATACCATTTATATATTTATATATTATATATCTATATATATATATATATATATATATATATATATATTCCTTGCAAAAGGTGTGGGCACAGGAAATGTGATAAGCCTCCGGCTCTAAAGCAAAATTCAAGTTTTGGGTACGATGACCCCACGTCCTTGTTTTTCCAGCCCTCGCTGCAACCCACCAGTTCAACCCCATGTATAATACATTAATTCAACAAACGCCTTGACAGAGGAAACGCTCCTTGACAAAAAAGATCTGCCACGTAACCCGGATAATCCTCATTCTCCCATAGAAATAAAGTTTCGTAGGGTGTTTGGAAAGACATATTTAGGTTCAGCAACTCCGGATATCCAACGTTTCCGCGTTCAATCGGTTGGCAAAGGAATGACAAAAAACAGAAACGGTGGCGAAAACGTTTCTTGTGGGTTCCGCGTTACTACCTCACCGTTTCGTAGAAGCTCATAGGAAATGTCGTTTGTTCGGGGTCCCATCGATAAGAGAGACCTCCGGGCCCCCGGCATAACAACTCCGTTGTTTACCCGTTCCGGTCTTCGCACTGGTGGTCACGTCCAACCCAATCAGGGGTTTTTTCAGCCATGTAGGAAAAGAGTCCGTTCAGTAATTGTGCCACTTTATTCCACGTTTCCGCCTAAATCCTTTGTTCCAAGACAGGCATGATCTTTCTATCCTATACAAAGGCACACTCAATAAGTTTTATATACTATAACATTATTATTGATTATTATTATTATTATTATTAATTATTATTATTATTATTTTATTATTACTACTGGGACAGGTGAATCCACAGTGATAATGTCTTGTTTGGTTTTGTCATTTTAAAATTATGCTATTATTACTGACATGACACATATACGAAACGTTTTGCTGGTGGTCTGTTTTTTTGTCATCCTCGGCCATCCTATTGAACACGAACGTTTGGTATCCGGATTGCTGTTTTGGTTTTTTTGTTATTCCATATATATATATATATATATATAATATATATTCTAATATATATATATTCTATATATATATATCTATATTATATATTTATTTATATATATATATATATATATATATATCTATATATAAAGGAAAATAACAAAACCAAACAATATATCATCCCTGTTGGATTTTTTACTTTCCCGCATTTCATTGACCGCCATGAGATAATGAGTTTTCTTTGGATTTGGGATTAATTATTATCATTATTTGCAACGTACGGTAGTTTTTTTTAGTATACCAAGCTACATGAGTACTACCCATAGTAACCAATGAAAAAAAAAACAAAAAAAAAAAAAGAATGAAAACAATAACAACAGTTATTTTAAGCAAAACAATAATTGCAAAATCATCAATAGGTTGTTGGCCCGGAGTACCTTTACTTTACTTGCAGATCCACTGAAATAAGAAGCTTGAATGGAGAGAGAGGAGACCATTACAGACCTTACAGACCTTACATCTTGTTTCGGGTTGCCCATGGTCCCCTCCGTGGGTGAGGCACCTCTAGTGTCTACCAAAGGAGAGGTTTGCTAGTACATCTTCCGGTATAGATTTTGTTTGCATCTTCCAATCTTGGATGGTCTGGGGATGCCAGTTTAGTATTTGGGTCGAGGGGGCTTATTCCTTAAACACATCTAACGCTCACTCCTTGAATATATTCCTCAATGATGACTGCAACGCATTGAATAGACGCTGCATTATCGATGCTGTGCCGTAGTGGATTAATGTCCTGTGTGCTTTCCTTATTTTTCCTGGTATAAGTTTTATTGGGCACTATTAATCCTACCATCTGCTTGCCTTTCTTTGATGATTTATTTTTAGTTCCATGATATTTTTCTGCTATTCCTTCCTCTCTGTTTCCATCCATTGCCTGAATTATCAATGTAGCGTTCTCTTCTCCTTTCTAAGACCTATATAATTTTAAGAATTGTAGTCCTTTCCCAGTAGTTCTAGGTCGTTAACTTTCTTCTATTCTAGCTGTAAAATGAACCTTTGTTACACTCTCTATTTGTGTCAATATTCCTTTTGATAGTAGTGGGTACCATATCATATTTGCAATATTGCAAGTGGACTACGACATATGTTTTTTATACAGCATAATCATGTTTGTTCAGCTTTTCTTGTTTTGGAAGTGCCGTAACAACATTCCCGTTTTTGCTTTTAACATTTTTGCCAACAGAGTTGCTATTTGATCATTTGCATAACATGTTCCTATTCATCATCACACCCAGGTACCTTTGTTAACTTGCTTTCCTTATTTGTGATGGTCTCATTATTAGGGTCCCGTTATATGCATAATAGCTTTCTTTGCTTCTGTCTCCATAAATTTATTGATTCAAACATTTATCAGAGTTAAATACCATCCTATTTACCTTCTGCCCAATCATATACTTTGTTTAAGGTCTCTTTTGTAAGAGCGTTCCTATCTTCATCACAAGTGAATTTCCTCTACATTATTCTTGTTTGTCATCTGCGAAACTACTCACTTCTAACCAGAATCTTTAACATTTATTGTCTATGTCTTCAAAATCATAATAACAAACAGTATTGCAGCTAACACCGTACCTATGCGGCACACCGGCGGTATTACCCTTGGCCTTCATCCGATTTCTCGTCCGTTTGCAATAACTTATCTTTTTTTGTTTTCTGTTGTGTAAAATTCTTTTAACCATCTTCCTACTTTATCCACGATATTGTTTTTGTTTTCTTCCTTAATTTTCTTCGCTAATATATTTATGGTCCTACTTTATCAAAGCTTTTGCAAAGTCTAAAAGTAAACCACATCTGTTTTCCATTTTCCGGCTTTTTCCATATTTTTGAATATGTTTTTCACGGTGGACTAACAGTTTGGGTTTGTGTACTTTTTCCGGGTACTAAACCATGTTGTCCTTTATTAAACAAATTATTTTTTTATTAATGTTTCATAATATTTTTCTTCATTACCCTTTCATGACCCTTTCCATTTCATAATTTGTGATTTTGTTAGACCTCACAGGCCTATAATTACTTTGCCCTCTAGTCTTGATCCACTTTTGAAACAGTAGGGGTAATATATGCTAATTTGTGCTCATCATATCTCTTGCCTTGTTATCTACACTTTGTCTTAATAATATTGCCAGTGGTCTTTTGGGGGGACGGGAATAGAATGGGAACTACTTTCCTTTAACAAAATATAGCAGGAAGTTCCATCAGGCCCTTGCAGCAGCTCCATTTTTTAATTTCATTAATCGCCTGCACAAATGTCAGCTTCATTAATATCTATGTCAGCTAAATATTCACTTATTTTCGTCCCTTACTTCTATATCATTATCTTCATTTTATTCTATCTAGGGGTGAATTTCTCTCTTCTATTCGTTCTGCCCGTATGTGTGCAAATTTCCTTTTTTCATTCCGTTAATCTACCCACCTTCAATTCTCAGATTGGCCTATTTCGTAGTTCTTCTTTTATTCATCTTCTTCGCATATTGAAGGTATAATAGTTTGGGGTTTTGCTTTGATATTTATAGGGGGGGTTTTTTCTTACCAAGTCCCGTTTTTCATTTTCGTTTTGAATTGTATCAATCTTTTTGTTCTCTGCCAATTTTTTCTATCTTGACTTTTTAGGTTCTAATAACTTTCCATGCGTTTTTTACTTTGTGGCAACGACCTTTTTTTCCCAATTTTCCTGATTTTTTCTGGAACCAAGATCCCTTCTGTCTCCTTGTATGCATGAATGAATGTTTACTTTTCTTCTTCGGGTATATATTTTTCCACTATTTATCTCCAATGTTTATTTTATAATAATATCTCCGTATTTACCCTTATGTCATCACTTAACGAAATGTTATCCCAATCTTTGTTTACATTTCTTCATAATTTCTGACCCATTTTTAAATATTTTAACTGTAGAAGTTGTATTTTCCCGTATTCCTTTCCCACTTTTTTCATTTCTTGCTTATCTCTATTTTCACTTGCTTTGGAAATGAACTGTTAATTCCTATGACATTATGGTCTGAAATACTCGCATTTCTAAACTATTATTTCTTTAAACATAATTCATCTCGTTCAGCATAACCTAGTCTAAAGGTATTTTCCTTTCTTGTTTGGCAGGTGATTTATTTGTTGAATGTTGTATTCTAGTAGCATATCTAATAGCTTTTTTCAAATTGCCTCTTATCTTCTGCACTACTATTACCTCTCTTTTTTACTCTCTTTTTTTATGTGGATAAGTACAACCACATCTCCTATTCGTTCTTTCCCATTCTACGAAAGGAAAAGTTGAAGTCACCCAGATAGGATAATAGTTCCAGTCCTTGTGATTTCTACATTTATACATTCCAATTTTTTCGAATTATTATGTCAAACTCTTTAGTATTAGGATGGTCTATATATTAACTAATTTGTTCATCAATTTTTCCAGATTCAAAATTCTAACCGCTTATTAGTTCACAAAATTCTGAGATTACCTATAGTTTCTCATCTAATTTTTTCCTTTGTTTTTTGGTCTTTCCCATTCCATATTTGCGGTTACCCCCTTGGATTCCTATTTTTTTCCTATTTTTATCTGATCTATAAGTTTGGAAACCCTTTTGTTTGATCATCATTCCCAGTCCTCTTGGGAATACCAGGTTTTCAACTGTATTCATTCATTTATCTATTTTCTTTTCATTTTGGGTTAGTTCTTCTAAGTACTCTATTTTTCCTTTTGGAGTTACCGTAACGAAACCCTAAACCCGCGCATTCATCCACTATGATGGTTTGCGTGTTTTCTCCTTCATTTAATAACTGATAAGTAATAAGGTATTTTCCCACCTGTCTCTTTCCTGTTTTCTGGTATGTTTTGTTCTTTTTTTATTTTCATTTTCCAGAAATTGCTGGACATTAAAAAATCCGAACTTTTCCATAATATTTGCGTCTTCCTTCATCATAATTGATTAATTTTGGTGTCTGAATCGTGGCAATTTCTCCGTTTCCTGGCAATATCCTCTTGCATAATAAATACGTTTATTATCTCTTGAGTAGAATTTCGGAGCTGATGCTTTGAAAGAAATTTTTTTGCTGGACACCTCTGCATATCTCATTGGTGGTTTGCTTTTTCTCTTTTACCTGATATTCTTGATTTCTCTCTTTTATTTGTTTGTTTGTTTCTTATTTTGGATTTTAGTTTTTTACTTTGGTTGGTTTTATTTATTTGATTTATGAATTCCATGGCTACAGGGTGCATTATTTAGCTTGCATTTTTGTCGAACTTACCTCCTTTTCCTTCTTTTAGGTTTTTACATATTTTTTTGGATGCAGATCTCTGCAATCCATCCCCATATTCCCATCCTAAGTATGCACATTTACCATATATTTCATAGTTTTTGACATATCTTAGGATGTTTGTTAGTAACATCTTTTCTCCAAATCTTGATCTGCAATTCCCTCCTTTTTCAAAAGGTTTGCAGCTTTTGTCTTTCCTTTTCGTGTCTATTTTTTCCTCTTTCCGTCATTGTAATAGATCTGGTCAGAGCCTCTTCGGGATTTGCTTTTTCTGTTGTCATATCGTAATTTTATTTCTTCGTAGGTATGCTGCTTGATTGCCTCAATATGTAGTCTCAATGACGTATCTCTGCATCCATACTTTTATCTTGTTCTTTGTTTTTCCTTATTTTTTTTTCTGTCCATTTTCATTTTTGTTTACTTTCTCTTTTCCGTTTTTCCTCTTGCTTTCCCTTTTGGTTGTTGGACATTCTTCCTCTTCCTCTTCGTCTTCATCCTCAACTATTTTGTACATTCAATCTTGATTTATAACATTGTCTATCCAATGATAGACATGGTTTGAACAAAAAATTAAAATTCGTTGTATCTTTTCTCAAATCTTGTATTACCTCAGCACACTGTGGCTGGGTCGGAATGAATTTGCATGCAGCACATTTTCTGATTAGGTTTTGTGGATTGACTATGGGCTATACCGCAAACCTTACACAGTTTGCATGCTTTTTGGCATTTCTTTTTCCTAATGCATCAATTTAGTCTATTTCACAAAGATTTACCTTATTCATTTTTTCTTTGTCGGAATATGTTTTGGTTTATGTATATTTTCTTTATGAGTCTCTTGTCCAACTTTGGATTTTAATTTGGAACATTCTTCAATATTTTCAAGATTTTTTGTTTTCCATTAGATTTGTTCCAGTTTGAAAGGATTATATCCCTTCTTAATATAATCTTATGAATGCTTTTGTATCTTTTTGGTTCGGGACTGTTGCTGATTTTCATAGATGAGAAATGCCCGTTCCCGCTTCCTGCTACCTCATCGTTTATTGTGAATCTGCTAAGCACTCCAAATTACGCCACCTTTTCCCTCGCAGTTGGAACTTACTGCCATCTTGTTCTGATTTATAGTATTCACACTTGATAAACTAACTTAGAAGGAACCGCTTTAATTCCTACTATTTTCACACTAATTCTTATCCCACCGATAGTTTCACGAACCACCTTCTAGATGTTTCTTCAAATTCTAGTCGTATGTTAAACTTTGTGATATCTGTTTGATTAGTTGTGACTTCACGCCTGGGTACGGTCTCCACCAAGCAAGATGGCTACTCGAGAGAGAGAGAGAGAGAGAGAGAGAGAGAGAAAGAGGAGAGAGAGAGAGAGATGCTCAATGTTTAATTAATTCTAAACATGTTTAAAAAACAAATGAAGGCGTGACCCCGAAAATAGGCTTAATGAATTCTGAATAGGGAGAGGAGAGAGAGCAGAGGAAGAGAGAGGAGAGGAGAGAGAGAGAAGATATTTTCCGGAAACAGAAAGAAAAAATTCAATTCCTGAACTTGAACAAAAATTTTAACCACTTTTTGAGTAAAGGTCCTAAAGCGAACCTAATGACGTCTGTCAAAACAACTAGAGAGATAGAGAGAGGAGAGAGAAGGAGCGAGAGAGAGAGTTTTCGTAACTCCCAAGTGCTTGTAATAATCATCCTTTTTCCGAACGGAAACGGCTGCCCCGCCAAAGCCTTGATGGACAATGCCCTCAAGGCATTGGTCCCTCTATGGCATTGGTTTCTTGAATGTTGGGTTAACCACTTCTTTCAGTCAAGAAGGCCTTTGGTCTATTTATTTCGGGGATTTCTAAATATAATGCGGCGTTTGTTTAGCGTCCGATGTTGAAAAATACGAGTTGTGAAAAGGGAGGAGATGGAAAAAACAGAAGATGGTTGAGAGGGGTTGGAGAGATTGTGACAAGATGATGATTGAAGAAAGAGAACTTTTTGATTATTTGTCACAGACCTACAGAAGCAATAACTTACCGCTTGATAACAAAACAAAAATTTTATTCTGTCATTTTGATCAGTCCGTCCCTGGACTCAGAATTCCCTGTCATGAGTCCCGCATATTTTTTCATTTTCATTATTTTATTAATTACGCAGTGGTACAAAGATCAAAGGCACAACATTACCATTACCTAAAGAAAACTCTCATTGGAAGAGAATGTCATGTGAATTACGAGAAACGGAGAAGAAAAAAAAAAAAACAAACCAAACAAAAAACAAACTAAGGCTATTGAGACGGGAGACCAGGGCGTAACCGATATTCGGCTGATTGCATATCTCACCTCGCACAAGTTTCAAGAAATAGAGCAATTAATGTCACTTGAAAGTAGCCAAGGCCGAGAAAAAAAAAGGGGGGGTTGCTTTCTATCACATCGGGTTTACCGATGGAAGAATACGGAAGGAGAGAGAGAGAGAGGTAGAGAGAATAGAGTCAAAAGTAATAAGTCAAAATACTTTAT
>NC_061096.1:62296561-62344479 GCF_015104395.2 Macrobrachium nipponense
GTTAGTTTCCACGCACAGGCGTGTTCACCTGAGAGGCAGATAGCTTGTACCTGCTAGAAGGAAGGAGGCGTCCCCTCGCCCTCGCTTCTCGCAGGCTCAGTCCTGCCCCTTCTTATGCTCCTTCGTCACCTACGAAGGATATCCTAGTGTCCCTTCAGGGACCAGATTACGTCGCTGATGGCTCAGAGGACTCGCCCAGCAGCAGTCGAGCCTAAGCGTAGGAAGGAGTTCGCTTACTACCCGTCAAGAGGACGAAGCAGCCTCATTCTCTCTCGTCTCGCTCGTCTCTCTCTCCTCCTCCGGATCGTCAACGTTCTCGTTCTCGAGTAGATCTTTCACTCTCTCAGGAGAGGACGCTCGCCAGGACGCTCGGCGTTCGAAGCAGGACGCTTTGCGCGTCTCGGCAGGTAGCTGTTGAGGACGCTCGGCAGGACGCTCGGCGTTCTAGACAGGACGCTTTGCGCTATCTTCAAGACACTTTTGAGGACGCTCGGCAGGACGCTCGGCGTTCGAAGCAGGACGCTTTGAGTTATCGACAGGACGCTTTGAGGACGCTCCGCAGGAACGCTCGCCGTTTGAAGCAGGACGCTTTTGTTCGAGCGAAGCAGGACGCTTTTGAGGACGCAAAGCAGGATCGCTCGCTTGGCTAAGCAGGACGCTCGCTTGGCTAAGCAGGACGCTTTTGGCGCCTCTCGTCAGGAAGCTCGCGCTTCCTCTCGTAGAGACGTTTTCTGTTTAAGACAGTTCACGTTGCTTCTAAGGACGCTCCTCTTTCGCAAGATGTCCGTACCTCTAAAGATCGACGTGAGGCCGATTCCGTACCTGTAGCGGATACTTCCAACCAACGGAAGTCATTGTTCAGGATTGAGACTGCTGGACGTACTCCCTCTCTGATGGGCGTTCTCCAGTTCCTCTTAGGGAGGAAGGGGAACTTAGTAGTCCAGGGAGTTCCGTCGAAGAAGAACAGCCGGTAGCTTCAGCTGTCTCGGACTACAAGGTTCTTGTTAGGCTGTTACGTTCAGCCTTCGGGGAGGAGAAGTTCCAGCCGGCAGCCCCTAGGTCTCCTCCCTCTCAACTTTCGTCTTCCAAGACGTTAAGACCCCTGAATTCGTCGAGATGAAGACATCGCTGTCGACCAAGAGGGCGTTTAAGAAGCTTCAAGACTATGTCCAGAAGGAAGGATCAGGGCAAGACACTTTCGCCCATCCACCCTCTAGACTCGCCGGGAAAGGAGGAGTTTGGTATGAGACCAAGGAGGATGTGGGAGTAAAGGTTCCTTCGTCCGCTCTGGGTGACTTCTCCAGTTTAGTGGACGCTCAGAGGAGGTCTCTCTTATCGTCTGCTAAGGTGTCCTGGACTCCGGTGGAGACTGACCACCACTTGAAGGGACTGCTTCGTACCCTAAATGTTTTTAATTTCCTAGATTGGTGTCTGGGAGTTTTAGACCTTCAGTCTAGAAGTCCTGATTCTCTCAGTCTGGGGGAGCTGTCCAGCGTGTTGTCATGTATGGACAAGGCCGTCAGGGATGGTTCGGAGGAGCTAGTTTCTCATTTTGGAACTGCCTCCTGAAGAAAAGAGCACTGCTTTGCAATTTTACCGCTAAGTCGGTATCTCCCGCTCAGAAAGCGGAATTGCTCTTTGCGCCTCTTTCGGACCATCTCTTCCCCCAGGCTATGGTAAAGGATCTTGCAAAGAATTTGCAAGAAAAGGCGACCCAGGACCTCTTGGTTCAGTCTTCAAGACGTCCAGCAGCTCCTTCCACTTCGACATTCAGCAAACCCCCGAAGAAAGTCAAACCCTTTCGCGGGGCACCCCCCTCGAGAGCAGTCCTCGAGGGAGGAGGGTTTTCGAGAGGAAGAGCTTCATTCAAACCCAAAAACCAGCAAATGAAGATTCTCGTCCTTCAGACGCCAGTCGGGGCCAGACTGGAATTCTTTGCGGAGGCTTGGAGGCAGAGAGGGGCGGATCCATCCTTGGACCCTCAAGATAGTAGAGCGGGGGTACAAGATCCCCTTTTTTTGTTTACATTCCTCCTACTTTAACATCAAACTCCCA
Organism: Macrobrachium nipponense; assembly: GCF_015104395.2. NCBI lineage: Eukaryota > Metazoa > Arthropoda > Malacostraca > Decapoda > Palaemonidae > Macrobrachium > Macrobrachium nipponense. The sequence continues at coordinate 62,298,617 of NC_061096.1, forward strand.
GAGACCTCTCTATCTTATCAGGGAGAGAAAGAAAAGTATTCTTTTCGATCTGTTAGACCAGATGGTCGAAAAAGAGCGGTGGAACAAGTCTTGGACCTAGAGTCACCGGGCTTCTACAAACAGGATTTTCCTAGTGCCGAAGCAGTCGTCAGGTTGGCGCCCGGTCCTGGATGTGAGCAGGCTCAATCTTTTGTAGAAAAGATCAAGTTCAAAATGGAGACGCCTCAGTCGGTGCTGGGAGCCTTGAGACCTGGCGACTGGATGGTGTCTCTGGACCTGCAGGACGCATACTTCCACGTTCCCAGTCCACCCTCTTTCAAGGAAGTACCTGAGATTCGTCTTGGACAACAGGGTTTGGCAATTCAGAGGCCTTTGTTTCGGTCTCAGCACGGCCCCGATGGTTTTCACAATGATTATGAGGAATGTAGCGAAGTGGCTCCATTCGTCAGGGATCAGGATATCCCTCTACCTCGACGATTGGCTGATCAGAGCGTCGTCGAGGCAGAAGTGTCTGAAGGACCTTCAGTTTACGTTAGCCCTAGCAAAGTCTCTGGGTCTTTTTGGTCAACTCCGAAAAGTCGCATCTGACCCGACACAGTCCATCGTGTATCTGGGGATTCAGATGGATTCAGTGGCTTTTGTCGGGGCGTTTCCATCCCAGGAACGTCAGCGATGGGGTTAGAGAAAGTCGCAGCCTTCCTAGAGAGAGAAGCTTGTTCGGTGAGGGAGTGGATGAGTCTGCTGGGCACCATTTCCTCGCTAGAAAAGTTTGTCTCGCTGGGAAGACTGCACCTCAGGCCTCTTCAATTTTTTCTTGCGGAAGAATGGACGTCGAAAGAGGACCTGAATGCGATCCTAAGGATCTCCAACTAGGTAAAAGTCCACTTAAGATGGTGGCTCGACCCTCAGAAGTTACGAGAGGGCTTCTCCTTGAAATCTTCTGAGCCCCGACCTAGTGTTGTTCTCAGACGCTTCCATTTCCGGTTGGGGAGCAACACTAGGGGGGGAGGAAGTGTCAGGCTCCTGGAGAGGGGAACAGGTAGCCTGGCACATCAATGTAAAGGAACTGGCAGCGATATTCCTGTCGCTGCAGTTCTTCGAAGAAAAAACTGTCAAGCAAGGTTGTTCAAGTCAACTCAGACAGTACCACAGCCCCTTGCGTATCTAAAGAATCAGGGAGGAACTCGCTCCAGATCCCTTTTTCTCCTGGCGAAGGAAGTTCTGCTATGGGCAGACGCAAGGCGCATCAAGATCCTGACAAGATTCGTGGCAGGGGTTCAGAATGTCAGGGCGGACCTTCTCAGTCGCCGAAATCAGATTCTACCAACAAATGGACCTTGCACCAGGAAGTCTGTCAACAATTATGGAGATTGTGGGGACGTCCTCTAGTAGACCTGTTCGCTACATCAAGGACGAAGAGGCTTCCTCTGTATTGCTCCCCGGTTCTGGACCCAGGGCAATTGCAGTGGACGCGTTGCTCTGGAACTGGACAGACCTGGATCTTTAGCCTTTCCCCCATTCAAGATCATGGGGGACGTAATGAGGTAAGTTCGCAGCTTCAGAAGGGACAAGGTTGACTCTGATTGCCCCAATGTGGCCAGCAAGAGAGTGGTTCACAGAGGTCATGACGTTCCTTGTGGACTTCCAAGAACGTTGCCCTGGAGGAGAGATCTACTCAGACAGCCTCACTTCAAAAGGTTTCACCAAAACCTCTCGCTCTGGCTCTGACTGCGTTCAGACTATCGAAAAGTTGGCCAGAGCGAAGAGGCTTTCAAAGGCAGCTGCGAGAGCAATCGCTAATGCTCGAAGAGCCTCTTCAAGAGCTGTCTACCATCTAAGTGGTCCTCCTTCAGGGCATGGTGCAAGAAGGAAGGAATTTCCTCTTCCACGACCTCTGTGAATCAGATAGCAGATTTCTACTCTATCTAAGAAATGTGCAGAAATTGGCAGTTCCTACAATCAAGGGTTATAGGAGTATGTTGTCTGCCGTTTTTCGCCACAGAGGACTGGACCTCTCCGACAATAAGGATCTGCACGATCTCTTAAGGTCGTTCGAAACCACAAAGATTCCACAAGCAAAGACCGCCTTCATGGAATCTAGATGTGGTGTTGAAAAACATCTGATGCTAAGTCCCTTTGAGCCTCTCCATGAAGCTTCTATAAGGGACTTAACGAGAAAAAACGCTTTTCCTAGCTTCTCTGGCGACGGCGAAGAGAGTTAGTGAAATCCAAGCGTTCAGTAGCCTAGTGGGTTTCAAGGGAGACAGCGCTGTCTGCTCGTTGAACCCTTCTTTCTTGGCTAAGAACGAGAACCCGTCTAATCCTTGGCCGAAGAGCTTTGAAATCCAAGGAATATCGAGTCTCGTGGGTCAAGAACCAGAGAGAGCCCTGTGCCCTGTCAGGGCTCTCAAGTTCTATGTGAATAGGACTAAAGAGATAAGAGGTCCCTCAGGTAATCTCTGGTGCTCGGTGAAGAGACCAGATTTGCCGTTGTCGAAGAATGCTGTTGCTTTCTTCTTGAGGGACGTCATTAAAGAGGCTCATTCATCTTGCCAGAAGACTGATATGAGCCTCTTTAAGTGAAAGCTCACGAGGTCAGAGCCGTAGCTACTTCTCTTGCCTTCCAAAGGAATATGTCTATCAGAGATATTCTTGATAGCACCTTCTGGAGGAGCAAATTCCGTATTCGCCTCACTTACCTCCTCCGGGATGTGAGAACGATTTACGAGAACTGTAGTTCTTGGGCCTTACATTTCGGCAGACACAGTTTTGGGGGCTGAAGGTGGCTCTCTCTCCCTATCCCTTAGCTTAGTTAGGTTAGTTTATTGTGTTTTTGGTTGATGGTGAGATCTTCTGTGGAAATCTCCCATTCCTTAGTGTTGATGTCAGGGGTTTTTTGGTTAGTTGGTCAGGTGGTGGTCGGTTCTTGCGTGTTACTGCCATATGTTTGGCTAGATGGTCTTGTCACATTGTGGTCACGTCCCCGTTGACAGAGCATCCAGAGGGCACCAGCACTACAGTCCAAACCTGGCTGGCAACTCTGATAAAAGCATAAGCAGGCTTTAGGTGACAGTAACTAACATAGTTCTACTTTGCTATCAGGTAAGGAACCAATAAGTTAATCTTTTATTTTAATTTAAATTTCCTAAAAAATCCTAGTCTGTCTCTACCCACCATCCGAAGGTGTGATTCAGCTATATATATATCTGACAGGTAAGTTTCATGAACAAAATGTTATTGTTATAATACAATTAAGTTTGTTCATACTTACCTGGCAGATATATATAATTAGAGTGCCCACCCTCCTCCCCTCAGGAGACAAGGGTCATGAATAAATATGAATAGAAAACTGGGAATGGTTCCTGATATCCGCCTCCCAGCGGCTAGGAATGGGTACTACCACCTGGCCGCCCCACTACGTGTGCCGCGAGTTTTGAAATTCTGTCGGACGTCAGAAATACAGCTATATATATATCTGCCAGGTAAGTATGAACAAACTTAATTGTATTATAACAATAACATTTTTCGTCCTCCGAGGCGCCCTCCCCGCGCAAGGGGTGGAGCGCTCGGAGAGACTCGCGTCCGTTGAAAAGGACTTTTCCGAGAGAGGACGCTTTACGTCCCCTCTCTCCGTTATCGTTGCGGTCTTCGCCTGCGTCGTATGACGCGTTTCCTCCACAGAAGAGAGGTAGGACGACGCTGAGAAGCGCTTCTCTCGCGCCTCGGAGAGGCAGGTTGCTGTACCTGTGAGAAGGAAGGAGGCGTCCCCTCGCCCCTCGTCTTCTCGCAGGCGCAGCCCTTCTCCTCTTGTTTCTTCGCCAACGAAGAATATTCTTGTGTCTCTTCAAGACCAATTGTCGGCTTTAATGGCTCAGAAGACTCGCCCAGCAGCAGTTGAGCCTAAACGTAGGAAGGACGCTAGACTGCCTGTCAAGAGGACGAGGCAGTCCCCTTCTCCGTCTCCTCGTTCGTCTCTGTCTCCGCTTGCTTCTCCTTCGGAGCTTCCTCGTTCTTGTTATACGGGTAGGAAGTCTCGTGGACAGGACGCTTTTCTTCCCTCTCGACGTCCTGATCAGCCCGCGCGTCAGGACGCCTTTGAGGACGCTCGGCAGGACGCCTTGGAGGACGCTTTTGAAGACGCTCGGCAGGACGCTTTTGAAGACGCTCGTCGGGATGTTTTGCTTGACGCTTTGCCTGTTGAGAAGGCTTTCGAGAGCGCCCAGAAGGACGCTTTGAAAGCGAAAGCTGGACGCTTGAGCGGAAAGCGTAAGGACGCTCCTCTAGAGAGAGTAAGAGTAGCCTCTCTTGACGCTCAGCGCGGTCAAGACGCTCTTCGTTCTTCGAGCTCTAAGGATCGACAGAAGGCGGTCGCCTTGAAGAGGCTTATTTCAAGCATCCTCGAAAAGCCTTTGTTGAAGGCTAGACCCATTGGGCGCACGCCCTCTCCAGAGGTTCAATCTCCTTTGCCTCTTCGGGAGGAAGGAGAGCTTAGTAGTCCGGCGGACTCAGTTGAGGAGGAACAGCCTTCAGTTTCGTCTGTGTCCGATTACAAGGTGCTGGTTCGACTGTTACGCTCTTCTTTTGGTGAGAAGTTCCAGCCTGCAGCTCCCAAGTCTCCACCCTCTCAGTTTTCGTCATCTAAGTCGTGCAAGGGTTCGGCGGTTGTTTGTGGAAATGAAAACTTCTTTGTCCACTAAGAGAGCGTTCAAGAAGTTGCAGGGCAAGTCGACTTTCGCCCTTCCGCCTTCAAGACTCAGTGGGAAAGGCGGCATCTGGTATGAGACCAAAGGAGAAGTAGGAGTTAAGATCCCGTCGTCTTCCCAAGGGGACTTTGCTAGTCTGGTCGATGCACAGAAGAGGTCTCTTTTATCGACCGCTAAGATTTCGTGGACGCCAACGGAGATTGACCATCACATGAAAGGTCTGTTAAGGACTCTGGAAGTCTTTAACTTTCTAGACTGGTGCTTGGGAGTCCTGGATCTTCAATCTAGGAGTCCTGACTCGTTGAGTCTGGGGGAGCTGTCCAATGTGTTATCCTGCATGGACAAGGCCGTCAGGGATGGTTCGGAAGAGTTAGTGTCTCATTTCGGCACTGCTTTTCTCAAGAAGAGAGCGCTTTTCTGCAACTTTACAGCTAGGTCTGTTTCTACATCGCAGAAAGCGGAGCTTCTCTTTGCGCCTCTTTCGAGCCATCTCTTCCCCCAGGCTATGGTAAAGGACTGGCAGTGAGCCTACAGGAGAAGGCTATCCCAGGACCTCTTGGCCCAGTCTTCAAGACGTCCCGCAGTCCCTACCACGTCATCGTTTGGACGACCACCTAGGAAGGTTAAACCCTTTCGTGGCGCTCCTCCCCCGAGAGCTGCTCCTCGAGGGAGAGGGCTTGCAAGAGGAAGAGGTTCCTTCAAACCTAAATCCTCTAAGTGAGAAGATAGTCTTCAAATGCCGGTCGGAGCCAGGCTAAAGTTCTTTGCTGGGGGGCGTGGGAGAGAGAGAGATACAGATGCGTGGTCCCTCAAGATAGTGGAACAGGGGTACAAGATCCCCTTTTTGGACCCTCCTCCTCTATCCACAACTCCCAGAGATCTTTCCCCGTCATACCAAGGGGAGAAACATCAGGTTCTTTTAGATCTTTTAGATCAAATGATCAAGAAGAGAGTGGTGGAACAGGTCTTAGACCTGGGGTCACCAGGATATTACAACAGACTTTTCCTGGTACCAAAGCAGTCGTCGGGGTGGCGTCCAGTCTTGGACGTAAGCAGCCTGAATCTTTTCATAGAAAAGAAAAAAATTCAAGATGGAAACGCCTCAGTCGGTTCTAGGAGCCTTAAGACCGGGCGACTGATGGTGTCCTTGGACCTACAGGACGCATACTTTCACGTGCCTATCCACCCTCTTTCAAGAAAGTTTCTGAGGTTTATGTTAAGGGACAAAGTTTGGCAATTCCGAGCCCTTTGTTTCGGTTTAAGCACGGCTCCGATGGTATTTACCATGCTCATGAAAAACGTAGCGAGATGGTTACATTCTGCAGGAATAAGAGTGTCCCTGTATCTCGACGATTTGCTTATCAGAGCTTCGTCAGAAGAAAGGTGTCTGAAGGACCTTCACTTCACGTTATCCTTGGCGAGGTCCCTGGGACTTCTGGTCAACCTCGAAAAGTCGCATCTGACCCCAACACAGTCCATCGTGTATCTGGGGATTCAGATGGATTCAGTGGCTTTTCGAGCGTTTCCGTCCCAGGAACGACAGCTGCAAGGCTTAGAGAGAGTTTCGGCCTTCCTGGGGAAGGAAGCTTGCTCGGCAAGGGAATGGATGAGTCTGCTGGGGACCATTTCCTCGCTGGAAAAGTTTGTTTCCCTGGGAAGACTACACCTCAGGCCTCTCCAGTTTTTCTTAGCAGAAGAATGGAGAGTCAAAGAGGATCTGGATGCGACCTTTTTGATCACCAAATCGGTGAAGAACCATCTAAGATGGTGGTTAGATCCTCGGAAGTTTCGAGAGGGGTTGTCCCTAAAGCTCTGAGCCCCGACCTAGTGTTGTTTCCGACGCCTCGGTGTCGGGATGGGGAGCAACACTAGGAGGGGAGGAAGTGTCAGGCACCTGGAGGGGGGAACAGGTGTCCTGGCACATCAATGTGAAGGAACTAGCGGCGGTTTTCCTGGCGCTACAGTTCTTCCAGCAAAAGGTTGCAGAGAAAGTTGTCCAAGTCAACTCGGACAACACCACAGCCCTTGCGTACCTAAAGAATCAGGGAGGTACACACTCCCGTCCTCTATTTTAATTAGCGAGGGAGATTCTGCTGTGGGCAGATGCGAGGCGAATCAGGATCCTGACGAGATTTATCGCAGGAGTCCAGAACGTCAGAGCAGACCTTCTCAGCCGACAGGATCAGATCCTGCCGACGGAATGGACATTGCACCAGGACGTCTGTCGAGAGCTATGGAGACTGTGGGGACGTCCGTTAGTCGACCTATTTGCGACGTCGAGGACGAAGAGGTTGCCTCTTTATTGCTCCCCTGTGTTGGATCCGGGAGCAGTCGCTATAGACGCTCTGCTCTGGGACTGGTACGAACCTGGACTTGTTATGCCTTCTCCCTTTCTCTTTTCTTCCCCTTTTTCCCCTCCCCCCCCCCCCCTTCTTTTCTTCTCTTCCCCTCTTTCTTCCTCCCCTTCTCCTCTTTCCCCCTCCCGCCATTCAAGATCATGGGGGAAGTAGTAAGGAAGTTCGCGGCATCGGAGGGGACGAGGTTGACCCTGATCGCCCGATGTGGCCCAGCGAAGGAATGGTTCACGGAGGTCAATGTCCTTCATCATAGACTTTCCGAGGACGTTGCCCTGGAGGAGAGATCTACTCAGACAGCCCCACTTCGCAAGATATCACCGAAACCTCTCCGCTCTGGGTCTGACTGCGTTCAGACTATCGAAAAGTTGGCCAGAGCGAGAGGTTTTTCTAAAGCAGCTGCGAAAAAGCGATCGCCAACGCAAGGAGGACATTCCTCGAGAGCTGTTTATCAGTCGAAGTGGGCTTCCTTCAGGGGTCATGGTGTAGAAAGGAGGGAATTTCCTCTTCCACTACCCCTGTGAGCCAGATAGCCGATTTCCTGCTATTTTTTAAGAAATGTGCAGAAGCTGGCAGTCCCGACCATCAAGGGATATAAGAGTATGCTGTCAGCAGTCTTCCGACACAGAGGCTTAGACCTTACTGACAACAGAGATCTTCACGATCTCCTGAGATCATTTGAGACTTCCAAGATACCTCAGGCGAGGCCTCCTTCTTGGAACTTAGATTTAGTCCTTAGACTGTTGATGTCGAGTCCTTTCGAGCCTCTCCATGAAGCGTCTCTAAGGAACTTGACGAAGAAGGCTCTTTTCCTAACTGCTCTGGCGACGGCGAAGAGAGTTAGCGAAATTCAAGCCATTTGTAAGCGAGTGGGCTTCAAAGGTGACAATGCGGTCTGCTCTTTGAGTCCCACTTTCTTAGCAAAAAATGAAAACCCGTCTAACCCTTGACCAAGGAGCTTTGAAATCAAGGGTATGACAAGCCTTGTGGGTCAAGAACCTGAGAGAGCCCTGTGCCCTGTCAGGGCTCTAAAGTTTTATGTCCACAAGACTAAGGAGGTACGAGGTCCCTCAGATAATCTGTGGTGTTCGGTTAAACGGCCAGATATACCATTATCCAAGAATGCTTTGGCGTTCTTTCTGAGGGACGTGATTAAAGAGGCTCATTCGTCTTACCAGAAGACTGATTTGAGCCTCTTGCGAGTGAAAGCTCACGAGGTCAGAGCTGTCGCAACCTCGCTTGCCTTCCAAAGGAACATGTCGATCAAGGACATCCTTGACGCCACCTTTTGGAGGAGCAATTCAGGTATTCGCCTCACACTACTGAGAGATGTGAGAACGATATACGAGGACTGTTGTTCTCTTGGGCCATACGTTTCTGCAGACACAGTCTTGGGGGCTGAAGGTAGCTCTCTCCCTATCCCTTAGCTAGGTTTAGGTTAGTTTTTAGTTGTTGTGTTTTTTGGTTGTGGTGAGTCTTTGGTGAAGACCTCCCTTCTCTTAGCTTAGTGTTCAGGGGGTCTTGGATAGTTGGTCAGGTGGTGGTCAGTTGCTTCGTTGCCCTCATATGTATGGCTCTATGCTCTTGTCACGTCCCCGTTGACAGAGCATCCAGAGCGCACCCGCACTACAGGTCTCCACCTGGCTGGCAACTCTGATTAAGCACAAGCAGGCTTAAGTGACAGTAATCACAGAGTCTACTTTGCTAACAGGTGAGGACCAAGGTGTATCATCTACTTAATTTAAGTTTCCTACAAATCCTATTCTGTCTCTTCCCACCATCCGAAGGTGGGATTCAGCTATATATATATTCTGTCAGGTAAGTTTCATGAACAAAATGTTATTGTTATAATACAATTAAGTTTGTTCATACTTACCTGGCAGATATATATAATTAAGTGCCCACCCACCTCCCCTCAGGAGACAGTGGCCACTGATAAAATATGAATAGAAAATGGGAATGGGTTCCTGATATCCGCCTCCCAGCGGCAGGGAACTGGGTACTACCACCTGGCCGCCCACTGCGTGTGCCGCGATGTTTTGAATTTCTGTCGGACTTCGGAGAATACAGCTATATAATATATACTGCCAGGTAAAGTATGAACAAAACTTAAATTGTTGTTATTAATAAAATAACATTTTAATCATAATACTGGTAATAACAGTGATGATGTGATGATATTGGTGAGAAAAAAATGCATTGAGAGTTATAACAGTTAGTGCACAGATTATATAACTTAAATTTCAACTAGAGACCTTAGGTGGTTACAGTAGTCAGGTAAATACGAAAATTGAAAGTAAAAAAATTTATCTTTATAGAATGTAAAAAAAATTTAACTTTATAGTAATCACAGTGATAATGAAAAAGTAAAATATCAGCAATAATTATAATAATGACAAAATCTGCAGATGACATCTTGCAAATACAGAGATTAAGTCCTTTAGGGGACAAAGGCCTCATTTTCCCATCTTTCCCACAATTTAGATCTTGCTTCACTCCTTAGGATGCTTTGTATGAGCGAGTTGCTGCTGTTTCTCACTCGGGTTACCAGACTGGACATTGTTCGCCTTACAATGATTTTTAAATTGTCCAGGTGGTTTTCTATGAACATCTGTGTGGCAGAGTAGTAGCGGGGAGTGTTTGTGAGGCGTTTTAGAATGTCATTGTGCACAACAGTGATACGTCTCATGGTCTCTCTTGTATAGTTTGCCCAGAGGGAACACCCATAGATACTGTAGCAGTACAAGCAGAAGAGCAGCAGTTTTACATCTCGGTGACAGAAGGCAAACCTCCTTGCGATCATGTTGCCAGTTGCACATAGTTTACGACGCTTCTGTTTATTGTCTGCCGTATCTTTTAGGTTGTCGGTGATAATGTGACCCAAATACAGAAATTCGTGCACAAATTCCAGCCGATGGTTTCCGAGGAAAATTTGTGGTTCTGCAATATGCTTAAGAGATCTTGGGAGCAGCGACATGCACTGGGTCTTGGTTTCATTGTAGATTATATCAAATTCCTCTGCATATTGGCAGCAAGTGTCAATGAGTCATTGGAGACCTTGCATATTGTCGACGTAACAGAGGTTGTTTATAGTTGTTTCATTGACAGTGCATCCGATTGGGAGTGAGTTCAGTTTGACATTCAAGGCACCTGTGTACGTATTATACAGGTATGGAGAGAGAATGCCCCCTTCCCGAAGCCCGATTAGGGAGCCGAAGGTGTACAATAATACATTACCCCATTTGACACAGAATTGCTGTGTGGAGAACCAGCAATGTAAAATGCCAATTAGATATAGGGGTGTGCCCCTTTTATGTAGCTTCAGGAAGAGCTTCAGGTAGTTTACTCTGTCAAATGCTTTTCTCACATCTGCAAAACAAAGGAAAACAGGAGAGGCTGATGATAGGTAGTAGTTCAGCAATTCTTTCAGTATTTAGATGCAGGTGTCGGTTGAGTGGTTTGCTTTAAACTCGAACTGGTTGTCAGTGGTGTGTAGAAAGGGGAGAAGTCTCACTAGAAGAACCGACTCAAGTATCTTTGATGCGATCGTTGTGATTGCAATCGGCCGGTAGTTGCCAGGGTCAGCTGCATCCTTTAGCTTGTTTTTGATTAATGGTATCAAGTGAACTAAGAGTAGGGAGTCTAAGAGAAACTGGTGAATTATACATACAATGAATAGGGCAGCTAGCAAAATGGTAAATTATCGGATGGCAGAATTTGAAAGCCTCTGCGGGAAGACCATCACAGCTGGGCATTATATTATTAGGTAGGCTGTTTATGGCATCGCTGATGTTACCTGGCTTAATACGGTCTGCAAAATGAAATTAATTGTTTTCAGTAGGGAGTTTATCTACATCCCTTCGGGAATCTTGATCATTTATGCAATTCAGGATATTGTTGAAGTGATCGCACCACATACTTGCGATAGCTTCGTCTCCAACTGCTTCCCCTACTCTCTCTGACAGCTTTTTAGTTTAGGGATTTAAAGACTGAATATATTTCCAGAGATGAGGATAATCACCAGATTCTAAGTGTCTGGACATTGCATCGGCTCTTAGTTGTTTTCCATTTAACCTGCAGTGCTTAAGTGCTGAGACTTTGCCTGCTAACCTCCAAGCTTGCAAACCTAATATCTTCAGTTCTTGAAGCATTCCTAGAAGTGAGGTTGATGGAGGAGCTTCTCCACCTTAGAATTTTCTTGAGATATCTACCAGCAAAAATAGAATGTTGTCAAATCATTCCTAATGGGATGAAAGCTGTGCTTCCTGACAAACTAGTAGACCTTTCAAGGTCTGTACAGTACTCAGCCTAGTGACCAGACAAATTGATAGAACTTTGGAGGTCTGTATAGTAAACAGTTTAGTATTGACCTATATTATGCCAGAGATCTAGGCTATTCCAGTCTGATGGGTCAAAGAGGTTGAACAATACGTCAGTATCGTGGCGGAGACCATCCATTAATAAAGCCAGCGAAGAGGTGCACCACAGCTGGCATTAAGCCTTGCATATTTATGAATATGCAACCATTCAGCAAGAGAATAAAGATTTAAGTGAGAAGTGAGCAGCAATTTAGAGTAACTTGCTGAGGACTCAGGACTCTATATGCCAGTGTGCAGAGCTACTCGTGGTTGCCCATTTTCTTTTATCTGTTAAAGCAAATGAGTGAAGTGCCTGGGATTTTGGCAACCATGAGATTGGCTAATTATAAGTAATGTATTTTTGGCAGAACTAATGCTAATGAACTGGAACTGTTTATGTGGTATTAGATTGCCTTATTGCCAAGTTCCCATTTCTGTCTTGCATCATTGGTATTTTTTTTTTTTTTACTATTTTACCACTGTACTTTTTTCTTTTTCTAGTATGGAACTCAAGGAAGTAGTAAAACGTCTGAATAATTATGCTCCAACTTCCCTGGCAGAATCTTGGGATAATGTTGGTCTTCTTGTTGAACCACATACTAAGAGGTATGTATACAAGTAGATACTATCAGCTGGTGATAGGAAAAACACAGACTTATTATGTAACGTTTTATGTCAGTCTAGTTTATTGGTTTCTGATTGTCTTATAGCATATTTTGTCTTGATGAACATTTTTGTTACATATAGTAAATGCACACTCAAGGACTGTTGTATATTCCATAAGTTTCATTGTGCTTTGAATTACCTGATCAGGAATTTAAGAGTCAGAAAGCACCTGATTAGGATGGAATGTGTAGAGAGATGATTTTAGTTGCATTGAAATGACTCCTTGTATACTAACTAGACTGTTTTTTAATATAGATTGAGGAAACAAAGTCTAATGATATGGAAATGGAATTCATAGCATTGATACAAAAGAAAGATAATCTGACTGAATTTGATAACCACAGAGTTGTTGTACTTACATCATTTGTGATGAAAATACTGTACTGTATTTAGATGTTCATTCTTAATAGGCAGTAGAAAGATGTTGAATAAATGCTTAGATGAACTAGTTGGTTTTAGAATTGGCAGGAACTGCACAAAACAAATATTTGTGTTATATTTCTGTTTTGACATACATATTGTACTACAGCAGGACAAACTTTTGAAATCCCCTTCTGATGGCTTTTATTGATTACAAGAAGGCATTTGACAGCCTTCACATACCAAAATATAGTATTTTGGAAGTCTTGGGTCCTTTTGCCATTCAAACTAAATGACTAAAAAATTGATAAAATTATATCCATAAACAAAATAGGTACAAAGTTAATGATTTTGGAGTCATGTCAGTTGACTGCGATAAATAGTGGGATGCTTCGGGAGAATATTAAGGCACTGGTGTTGTTTGCCCTTGGATTTTTAATGAAAAAAAAGTAGTAGGAGACGGAAAGATGTATAGGTTCAGGTAGTCATTGAAAGTTGACCAACTAGGGTAAGCAGATTATGGTGATTTTTGGGAAAAACACCAAAAGATATACAAAGCTTGATTAATAGAATGTGTCATACATCCAAATAGATGGGACTTAAGTTGTCTGTTTGGAAATAATGAGGGCAAACTATGCCAAAGTTTGAATAACAGTAAGTTATAATGCACTGATATTTAAATTATAATTCTCAAAACAGAATTATAATGCACTGTGTATGCCATATGAACAGGAATCATATCACTGCAGCTTCATCTAAAAGATTTTGTTGTTTTGAGAATGAGGCATTAAGAACAGAAATAGGATAGGAGGATAGATGCAAAATTATGCCATAAGAGAAATTACAGAAGTTTATATGTAGATGAGATGGTAAAGAGTATGTAGATGGTTTGGATATGTCCTTAACAGCACCCTGTGAAGAATAGTGTGTGATAGTCAACTAGGCTCTTTACAACACTGGGAGAGTTGGAAGATTCTGATACATTAAAGAACTGTCGGATCAGAAGCTGAAGAAGAGTGTAAATTCTTGGAAGTGAAAGCTCAGATTGGCATGAGAGGGAAAATTTCAAAGAGGCCCTCGGTGTCCCACAGTTTTGTAGGTGATCAGATGGATTTTTGTGAAAATGGCAATCATTTTTTATGGGTTCATCTTGTAGCATTTAAGTTTTACATAATATCCTGATTTATATTTATCTGTAACACCTTATAAATAATTTTATTCTAGGGCAGTTGGAGTTCTTATGTTAACAAATGACCTGACTGAGGAAGTAATGGACGAAGCAGAGCAACGCAATGTAAATTGCATATTGTCTTACCACCCACCTGTTTTTAGGCCCTTGAAGAGAGTAACAAGCAAAGCATGGAAAGTATGCTATTCATTTACATTCTGTTCACACAGTGAAGGGACCCTGGAAAAATTTTGTGGTTTATATCTAAAAATCAAAATATGTTTTCATTACAAATTACAAACATATTAAACATAAATGGTCATACCCTCATGCAGGTTACTCTAGTTGCACCACCAGGCTTGTGAGATCAGGAAAGATGAGGACCCATTGCACAAGGCTATTGGTCTATTTCATACGACTATAGTATGTTCATGCTTGTTCAAGGTTGTTAATATGATTATCACTTTTTTGTTGTCTTTTCCATATGTAAAATCTCTTGCGCACTATATTTTAATAATTGCTCATATAGGTGTCCATGTGTTATGTTGTCACTTAACCCTTAAACGCCAAGCCGCCATTTACCAAAGAGTGTCTTGTATGCTGGCGGCATTCGGGAGTTAGCGCCGAAGCGGACAAAAAGTTTTTTTCAAAAAATCACAGCACGCTTAGTTTTTTTTTTTTTTTTTTTTTTTTTTTTTTTTTTTTTTTTTTTTTTTTTTTTCATTACCTGAAGTTTAGTATGCAACCATCAGAAATGAAAAAAATATGTCATTATCATATATAAATATTGGAATATGTGACAGCGCAAAAAGTTTCATATATAATTGTATACAAATCGCGCTGTGAGCAAAACGGTTAAAGCTAATGAGTTAATTTTTTTCGTTGTACTATTGTACACTAAATTGTGATGATTTTGGTATATAACAAATTGTAAAATGATCAAAGCAACACAGAGGAAATATTATCACAAAATGATGCATGAATTTTTAATGCGTGGACATAAAATAAGTTTTTTTTTTTTCCAAAAATTCACCATAACTTGAAATATTGTGCTAGAGACTCCCCGTTTGTTGCAAAATGAAGGTAATTAATTGAATATTACTAGACTGTAAGTGTTTTTACTTACAATTGCAGTTTTCAACCATTTCGGTCGAGTTAAAGTTGACCGAAGGTCTAATTTTTTCTATTCATCGTGATTTAAATGAAAATATTTCAAAACTGATAAAAGCTACAACCATGAATTAATTTTTGTTGTATTCTACATGAAATTGAGCACATTTTTATATAAAACTTTATGTAACGGCTAACATAAAACGGTGCAAATATAACAACAAAGTGACAAAAGAATTTCTGAGATTTTCGGCAGTTACTGCGCGCGGATATAAGGAAAAAGTGTTTTTCAAAAATTCACCATAAATCGAAATATTGCGCTAAAGTTTTCCAATTTGTTGCAAAATGAAGGTAAATGATTGAATATTACTAGAATGTAGGAGTTTTAGCTTACAATTGCATTTTTCTACCATTTCGGTCGAGTCAAAGTTGACCGAAGGTTGAAATTTTGGCACATGTTGTGATTTATATGAAAATATTTCAAAACTGGTAAAAGCTACAACCATGGGTTGTTTTTTGTTGTATTCTACATGAAATTGCACACATTTTCATATATAAAACTATGTAACAGATAATATAAAACGATGCAAAAATTACGACAAAGCGACAAAAGAATTTCTGAGATATGTCGTTGATGCCTTTTAATGCGAGAAGAAAGAAATTTGCGTATGCGTGCCTGGGTAACGCTTGTAAACAAACCAACAGCTTGATCTGTGAACTCCCAGCATCCCTCAAGGCGTGTGATTTAAAATTTTTGGCAAACTAGGCCTATAACTATTTTTCCGCAAATATTTAAAAAAAAAAACTTTGTTCCGATACGTAATACAAACCATCGGTCCTTTAACAATAGGAAGTAGCTAGCGGCAGCTGGAACGGTCGTAAGCTTCGAACAAGGGGAGAACGGTAGTTAACTGCTTGTCCGACACTGGGAGGTAAACAAATCACTTTTCTTTCGGCCGCGGGTGTGAAGGACGTGTTCGTCATCGCTCTCTGCCCGCTTCATCGTCGTATGCTTTGTTTATATGTGTTTTCTACTAATGGTTTGTTTGACTTGAAAATGAAACTGTAAGTACACTGTTTTCATTTTCATTACTTAATTATGAACCAACATGGAGCTATCGCCGTAGATGCGGCGATTTCCTCTCTTTTCATGAATTGAACCCTATTATGTCTCGGTGCCGAGGGCGGGCGCGCTCGCGCCGAGTCATGTTTTTTGGGCGAAAGTGTGTAATTGAAAAATGTAAGTACTCTTTTCATTATATTTTTGCCCTGTGCGTTCGTTGCCGAGAGCGTGATTGCGCTCGGTACGAGCCTTTTATTTTGTATGATAGAATGCAATGAAAGTGGATTCGCAATTGCAGTATTCTTTTCATTTTCATTTATTTATTTGCATAAATTTTAATTTGGATCAATTTTCGCTCTTACCCGGGAATTGATCCTTACGATTATTTTCTGTGAAAGTGAAATCGCAAGTACAGTACTATTCTGTTTCATTTTCATATATATTTTATGATAACATCATATTATTATGGATCAAGTTTCCGCTCCTACCCGGGAATTGATCTTTTCCCCTTTAAGTTCTATGAAGTGAATCGCAAGGGCAGTATTCTGTTTCATTTTCATATTACTTTTCACTGCTGTGCGGGGGTAGGGGAAGCGAAGGTCTGCCAGGAAGTCGTCGGAAAGCTCTCCCGCGACTCCCTTGGTATCCGATTCTTCGTCTTTCTTTCCTGCCCGCTCAGCTTCCTCGTTGTATTTTGTATTTGGGGTCTTCCTTGCGTTCGGGGTGGGGCATGTCTTCCCCCCGTGCGTGAGGGAACCCCTCTTACTAATCTATCTGTGCTACCGCAGGTGCTACATCCGTGGGAGACGACCTTGGACAGGTATGGACCACCGCGGCGGCAGGGCGTGCCTAGCATCCATGGGCTGCTGCAGCGTCTAGTGAGGTCTGGGGTGGTCTCCACTACTACCTCCACAGCCTCTTATGCTGCTCCCCCCCGCCTGGTCTACACTCCCCATGCTGTGTCGGTGACGCCGTCTGCTGCTACTAGGGCCGCCGCCGTACCGAGGGGGGGTTGCCGCCGCCGCCTGTTTTCTTCGTGTTGCCTGCCCCAGACTTCCGCTGTTCCAGCAGCTCGCCCCTGGACCGGCCGCAGTACCAGGTTCCCGCTGGCTGCCAAGATGATTCTACGAGGCGATTCCCGCTGCCTGGCTGGTCCCTTCTGGGTCTACCGCTGCCGCTGTTCCTGCCGCTCCTGAGCTGGTTGCTGTTCTGTCGCTCCTGGTTCCTGAGCCTGTCCATGCTGGTCCTGTCACGGTGTGTCTTCCCTAGTCCCAGGTCCTTCCGGACAGGTGCAGTCGGGCCGTGTTGCTTCGGCAATAGCCCCGGCTCCGGCCTGGATGGAGGACCTGACGACTGTCCTGCGTGAGCTGACGAAGAAGAGGAAGGTGTCATCTTCGTCTTCACCGTCGCTGCTGCTGCTCCCCTTCCCCTTCGACTTCTAAGGCCCATAAGCCGAAGAAGAAGAAGGCTGCCTCCCCCCCTAAGAAGTCTCCTTCGGGAACTTCTAAGGGCCCGTCCCACCCCGGTGGGACGGGGGGTCCTTCTGCTGGTCCTCCTGCTCCTTCGGGAGCGGGGCCCGTCTCCCGTTCCGTAAGGAGAGACAAGGGGACCAGAGGAGTATCGGTTAGCTCTGGTACTTCCTCGCCTGGTGCTAGCGGCGATGCCGCTACGCCAGGTTCCGGCTCGGTCTCTCGTTCGCGGGAGATCCCGAGTGTACGCTCTCCCTCGGGAGACCGTGCAGCCAAAGTTTCGGCGCCAGAGTTCGCTCGGCGCCAAGACCGCGGCACGGAGCAGAATGCTGGTGAGAGCCGCTCAGGTGACTCTCGCCAGGCCAGCGGCCGCTCTCGCAGCGACCAGCTGGTAACCCGGGTTTTCCCCCCTAAGAAGACTCCTTCGGGAACTTCTAAGGGCTCGTTCCACGCCGTGGGACGGGGGGTTCTTCTGCCGGTCCTCCTGCTCTTTCGGGAACAGGGTCCGTCTCCTCTTCCACAAGGAAGAAGAAGACGGGGACCAGAGGCATACCGACTACCACCGGTACTTCCTCGCCTGGTGTTTGTGGCGCTGCCGCTACGCCAGGTTCCGGCTCGGTCTCTCGTTCGCGAGAAATTCCGAGTATACAATCTCCCGCGGGACAGCGTATAGCCAAAATTTTGGCGCCAGAGTTCGCTCGGCGCCAGGACCGCGGCACGGAGCAGAAGCTGGTGAGAGCCGCTCATGTGACTCTCGCCAGGCCAGCGGCCGTTCTTGCAGCAACCAGCTGGTAACCCTGGTAGACGTGACGGTCTCTGACCAGCCACGGGCTGAGGCTGGGAGTAGGTCCCCCCAACCATCGGTACCAGCCCGGTTTGACGCGCCTTGAGGACGCTCACCGGTCTCACCGCGAAAACGAGCTCTGCAAGTGACCTGACCGCCGCTCCCACAGGGACCGCGCGGATAGGGCAACCAGCAGCAGCTCGTCTGACGCACGGGACCGAGGTCGACGTGCTCAGTCGAGCCGCTCGCCACAGGTGAGCAGCACGGCCAGGCCTGCAGATCGATCCCCACCGCGGGTTGGTGATCGGCTGCAGCCCGCCACGTACGCTGGTCCTGCCAGCGAGCGGGGGGGAGCGTCAGGTCTGTCTCTCCAATACCTTAAACTTCCTCGGGGTACCCCGGGAAGAGCGAGGTAGCTAGGAGTGATCGTGAGAGGTGCGCCGCTCACGATCCCGTCACGACGCCGCACGTGCCACGTATGGTCTTAGGACCAGCCAGGACGTACGCGCAAGTGATTGGAGGCAACCGTCAGGGATCTGTTGCTGGTCCTTCTTCTGAAGGAGGAGGGTCTTGGGAGCTGCTCTTGTTGGAGGGACTGGACGGTCCTACTCCTCAAGACGCTGTAATTCCGAGATTCAGAGTAACTTTGCCCAGGTTATTGCACTGATTCGTCAGCACAACGACCTGGGGAAAGGATCGCCGCTCCACGGCTCAAGTCGTTCTCGAGCCCGAGTAGGGAACCAGACTGACGGTGGGCTTGCCGCGATAAGAGCTTCTCGACTCTGTTCTGAACCAGGAGAGCCTCTCGTCTCCGGACGAGAAGGCTTGCTCAGGTCTAGCCAGTCGGGCAAGCTACTTCCCCTCCTCTGCCGCGACAGCGGCGTTTTTTCGGAGTATTGCAGCTCTTCTTCCCCCCCCTTCCGTCCTCCTGAGAGGTTTCGATCTCGACGAGGACTGGAATGAGTCAGAGGACGGTTTTGGCTCTCCTGTCAGGTGTCGATCAGCCCCACCCAGACGAAGTTCACAGTGGTGGCAGATGCTTACCTACAGCACGAGTTCGTGACCATCCTCGGGGGGGAGGGGGGTGGGAGGAAGGCCATCGCCGCAAGGCGATGGCTGCTCCTACTCTTCTCCTGCGGCGATGGCTGCTCCTACTCTTCTCCAACTGCTAGTTCCATTGGGAAGGCGAGCGAGTATCCAATTCCTCCCCCATTCCCTCTTTCCTTACGGCTACGAGGGAAATGGGAGGGATCCTACAGAGATTTCTCTGTAGGATCCCACGTTGGGGACTGCGCTACCGGGGGACCTTCGGGTCCTACCCGACATCAGTCCCGGTCGTTGAGGAGGGATCCTGCCCCATTCTCGATTTCTACGGGAATCGAGAGGACCACCAACCGATATCGTTTGACGAATTCGGTGGGGGTTTCGCAGAGTGCTTAGAATTCTACGGAATTTCTAGCGCATTCAGTGTTCGAGTTTTTTACGATCTCCAAACACTTAGGCGAGACCACGATCCAAAGTGAGCGAGACGAGAATCCCCGATAATTGTTACACGATAATCGGGAACCTCGCCTATGCTCGAATTCCTGGAATTTCTAGCATTGAGAAGAAGACTGCTGCTGAAAGAAGACTATCTCACAGTAGGCGACCAACCTGGAATAGAGAAGAACGGACGGGAACATCCAGTTTGGCTTGAACTATCGTCTTAGTTATTCTGTTCACCATTGAAGCTTTCCTTCGAGGAAGACTTCTCCTTCACTCTCTTTGATAGAGATCGAAGGTGGTCGATCTCCAATCCTTATTTTGTTTTCTTGAACTAAAGAATTTAGGATGGAGATCGTTGTTCAGAATCCTACAAATATACCACGTATATTAACCTCGCGACATGATTCTGCTAAGCAGTTGAATTGTCCGAGGGGTAGGCGCATATCCTAGTTACTCTACGGATTGCGACTTAGACGAGGAGTATTCTAATTGAACTGCAACTCGGGGTTGCCTGCAACCTCCCAGGAGTTTCCAGTTTCAATTTTATATACTTATGGTTTTGTCACGACAACACCATTTCAGCTTTTGTATTACCGAAATTCGTTTCGCCCAAATATAATTGCTCGAGCATATCTTTTTATGCTCGGTGGTTCTAGCCGAACGCATTCCTTCGTGGAAAGGATTACTTGGCAACTCAGGATGACGAGTCAGCGACAGCTACTGCGTATTGAATTGCCCGAGGCATTTCAGTACCAGTTGCCGCCTGGAGATGCACGCTTGGTTATGTCTTTCTCCCCTGCTTTGATTGAATACCAACCGTATCTCTGCCCAACAATCACGGACTTAAGTCTCTGATTAACGGGGATTCTCGCATACATGAATGACCATCACCTTCAGTATTGCGAGAATTTACAACAGAGATATCTCTTCGACTTTCATCTTTCTGTTTACCGCAAGGTAACAGAATTCTGTAATAGTCTCTTGCTGCATCGCACTGCGATAATGCGAATGATTTTTGCGGAATCTGAGTGTGTCCTCAAAATATCTCTTATTCGTAGGTGTGCAATTATTCATTGTTCACCCCGGATTAGCAGATGTATTGAAAGACATCACCTACTCCCACACCTGCCAGCTCTACTTCCAAACGTTCAGCCCATGAGAAGCAGTTCTTCAGGCGGCTCTCCCCTGTGATTCATTACTGAAGAACGCCCCGCTTTCATTGCAACTACGACTTCTCACCGGACAGCAATGAAATAGTGGTTAGCGCTTTCAGTTATTTGTAAGCACAGGTTATGAATCTTGAGAATCCTTCTCTCGATTCATCTGTGAAGACGTAGGTTGCATTCAATGTCTACCTTCGTCTTCAACGGCACATAGTGTTGTTTCTCCTTAGCTAAGATTCAACAACTATGAGAATGTCTTGCCTTCAGGGACCTCGGTCTCTAGAAGGCAATTGACTTTCGCCTGTTGGGCACATGCCTTAAGAGAATAATCACCTCACCGTCCCGGCATAGGTGACAAACAAATACACTATTTGTTTGGTCTCTAGGCATAACCTTTAAACAAAAGGGCGAAAGTCACGTGACTTACTTGGATGCTTGAACAACTTGCCTCCTACCGAACGCAGTCAGTCGGCAGCTGTCAGAGCGCCCGAGTCAGTTACGAACTACGCTGTTGACTTAGTTCGGTTGTTACAGAGCAATCAGTACTTCGTCTTAATAGCTTGTCACAGTACCCATACCATCGACACCCACCATGGAGTGTCGGTGTCCTATCCACTACCGAGAACTTCGCTGCATGGGGATAGGAGGATGCGAGACTCTTCGTTGCAGACGGACAGACCAGTATGGGTACTGGACATCACCAAAGTCGAGAAGAGGGATAGGTCATGCTACTATTCCCTTCTTTTCCTCTGAGAAAACTGCATGACTTCTCCTGCGAAGTCAAGCATCCAGGGGATGGGGATCCGTGACGCTCGATTTCGTACCGAACTTCGTAGCGAAGACTCAGAACCCTTCGGTCCCTGACGATCGGTTCGAGTCATTCACAATCCCCTCCCTAATGGACTTCACCGCCTCGATGCGAAGAGATGCTGCTTTGTCCGCAAGAACTTCTCCGTGGCGCAGGTACTGAAGGCAGGGGCCTGGTCCAACCAGACCACATGCACCTCCTTCTACCTTCGGGATATTGCCCACAGGTCCTTGGATCTTTTTCCTTTGGACCCGTGGTGGCTGCTCAACACATTGTGTAGCGAACCCAGACCCTCGCAGGCTCAACAGCATCGAGTCCTGGTGTGACCGTAAGAAAGGATGAGTGAATGAGAGTGTGACTGGCTCCTCCTCCCATCTTTTTCTTCCCCTCTACCTGTGGGTAGAGGGACACGGTCGTCACCCTGCTGGATAAGGACAAGATGCAGGTGAGCTACTCAACAGAGCCCATCCTATCATCCCTTTCACTAGGGATAGGAGCGTATATCCACCACTTCCTCCAACAAGGGGGAGGAAGTGGATGCCAGCTTGAGACAACCCATAATTTTATGATTGTCTCTTGCAAACAGGAACAAGTTCTTGCTTGCTGGTACGAAGAGATACGCTTGCCTCTCTCTTAGTACTTGGCCCAGAGGCCTGACCATTGATCCTGCGGTGCACACCCCGATCAATCGGACAGAGGCTTGGATCCCTCCCTCGCTCTTACGACCAGGGAGGCATTCCAAGGATGGACGAACACCAGTTTGTTCATCAAAAGACTCAGATTCCTCCCACCAAGAAGTGAGTCTTCCTATTGTTAAAGGACCGAGGGTTTGTATTACGTATCGGAACAAATAACAATTTGTCGAAAATTGCATTTTTCCTAACTATACAAACCTGAGGTCCTTTACATATAGTCCCTCCTCATGCCACCCCTCACTCTGCGTATTTTGCATGGGCCAAAAGCAAAAGTGATTTGCCGCGCGACTGTCGGACAAGCAGTTAACTACCGTTCTCCCCTTGTTCGAAGCTTACGACTGTTCCAGCTGCCACTAGCTACTTCCTATTGTTAAAGGACATCAGGTTTGTATAGTTAGGAAAAATGCAATTTTCGACAAATTGTCATTTTTGTAGTTGACGTATCATACGTCAATTAAGCACCCGACAGACAGTGTTAGTCGACGTGTAATACGTCCAGTCGGCATTTAAAGGTTAATGTGATGAATTTCTTGAATCATAATTTTTTTTATATTATGCAGTTGATTTTCTAACCTGATTCACAGTAACAGGGTCAATCAGCTTACAATTGCGTTTTTCAACCATTTCAGTCGAAGTGAAAGTTGACCGAAGGTTGAAATTTTGGCACTTATCGTGATTTATATGAAAATATTTCAAAACTGATAAAAGCTACAACCATGGGTATTTTTTGTTGTATTCTACATGAAATTGCACACATTTTCATATATAAAACTATGTAACGGATAATATAAAACGGTGCAAAAATTACGACAAAGTGACGACAGAATTTCTGAGATGTTTCGTTAATGCTTTTATGCGAGAAGAAAGAAATTCGCGCATGCACGCCTGGGTAATGCTTGTAAACAAAACAACAGCTTGATCTGTGAACTCCCAGCATCCCTCAAGGCACGTGATTTAAAATTTTTCGCAAAATGGGCCTATAACTATTTTTCCGCGAGTATTTAAAAAAAATTTTGTAGTAGACGTATCATACGTCAATTAAGCACATGACAGACAATTTTAGTCTATGTATAATACGTCCAGTCGGCATTTAAGGGTTAATGTGATGAATTTCTTGAATCATAATTTTTTTTATATTATGCAGTTGATTTTCTAACCTGATTCACAGTAATGGGGTCAATCAGTTCTAATTTTTTTGTACACAACATTATTTTCTACAGTGATTCATTTCATTTCGTTCTTAAGCATAATTGTTTATCATGTCATTACTTATTTTTGGTGTGTATAGTTGTTGCCAATGTGAATTATTTAAAGTCCCCATTCCTCATGCTCAATTGCTATTGAAATTTCCAGTAGTTACTTGAACTGGTGTAAAGGACTGTACTTGCAGCTCTCTTTTTCGTACTCATTAAATATGGACCCATATCTGCAAAGTATTTCATGCCATGGACATCAGTGTTTGCTACAATAGACTTGCCTCATGTACTGAATGTGATTGGGTACTTGGACAAATGGTTCATTTATGCCCAAAGGCAAGATTACAAGCTATGTTCCTTCAAGACCTCTGTGGGTGTCAGCTCACAGTTTTCGTCATCAAGCCATACTGTTGCTCCTGCAGTCAGGATTTGAATATCTGGAGGAGAGTCTTCCACTTCCATGTTACCTCTTTCTTATTCCAAAAATGCCATGGGTGGGATGTGTTAGATATTGTCCAGCAACTTAGCTACACTTGTGATTTCTCCCGTTGAAGACTCGTGAGTATTATCTTAAACGTCCCTGGGAGCAATTTTCCATGTACCGCAAGTGCCTCAGTGTTGGTCTTTGGCTTTGTCCTTCCATCATGTCTCTCAGCTTTGCATATACTAATGCCTTTTGCCACTGTCCCTCACCTTCGTTGGATTTCATGAGAGCTATGGGTTCTTCATCTGGTGCCTTGCTTAAAGGAGAACGTGTATTTGTTGCTTCCAGATTGTTTTTGGATAAGCTGATTGTGACCCTGCCTATTTTTGTGGCTACTCCAGCATTACCTCTAGTGTGACAGCCGTGACCATAACAGATGTGGTGTTAGGTGAGGCCTCATCTTCCTTGTCAGTCTGTAGAGGATGCTCAAATATCTATCTCAAAAGCTCACAGAGTGTATAGGAATGACCTTGATAGGTAATGTTATGATACAAACTGTTGGAAGACATCACGAGATTGAGATTATGATATTCACTGTTAGAAGCCACAAAAACCTACGATATTCTGTGATAACCATGATTAACCCTATTACTACCAGTGTGTCATGAGACGCCCTCATGCCATCAGGATACTAGTGGTAGAAATTTGGTGAAAACTGTTGATGGCCACACCAGAACAAAGGACATTGAATTAGGACATCTCTGTCCATACCAAGTGTGGGAATTTGCGTGTTTAAGAACTGTCCATAAGAGTTGAGTTTTTACAGATGGATTGACATACCAAAAATACACACTCCATCTGTCAGGGGATCTGCTTTGAGGAATGGATTCAGAAGGCAAAGATTATTGGTGTTCTGCCAGCCACTTGTCAGTTTGTGAGCAATATTGATGTACCTGTAAAAGTGAAAATCAGTTTGTTTTACCATCCGTCCATTTTCCATCACCAATCTCACTTACATGACACTTGAACTTTACTGAAATCTTTTCTCAGTTTCTCCCACAGCCTACTGCTGAAAGAGTTTGTAGTAATATAGAAGGGTCTCCATCCCCTTTTTTTTTAACCTTTGAGAATCTGGAAATTGCTCTGCCTTCATCACTTATGAGATGAAGGAGAGAAACTTTATGGGGAAGGTTTGTCTCTTTCTACTGTTCTATTACAATAAAGGAGTGACTTGTTAATTACTGTTCATTGCTGTGTTTCTTCCAGTGGTGTCAGTTTGTTGATCTGTTCCTGTCATTTCAGCATCAGTACCATTTTTTCTTGTTCTTTCTGCTACTGTTTTTGCTCCTACAGATCCTCCGTCTTACTTGAGCGTGTCCTCTTGTAACAGAAGTTTGTTTTTTATTATTATCATTATTAAGAAACACTTAAACCAGACCACTAAGTTAACATTCTTAACACTCAAAAGACTGGTTGTGACAGCAAATAAAGAAGAGACTACTCTTAGAGGGTGAATTTACTTTAGAGTCACTTGAGTTGCTAAAGGAGTTTAGACTGGGATTGGTCTGATAAGATAATTCAAAGTTTAGGCAATTTATCTGGAATGGTTTGTGTCTAAAACAAAAGCTGTGCTAGACAATCTTTCATTAGTGCATGATATATGTGAATTTAAGACTACAGATACTAAATACTATATATGGAATTTGGAGCATCGTTACATGAACTTTGTCATTTTTGGCAATTTCACAGGAGCGAATTGTGGCAAGATGTTTAGAGAAAGGGATTGCAATTTATTCTCCACACACTTCTTATGATGCTCTCAAGGGGGGAGTAAACGACTGGCTCATCCAAGCCTTTGGTAAGTAAAATGCTGTCTAATTTGATGTCTGTGATGATCACATGTCATACTGTATTAATTATACATTAATTAAACTCCTTTATTAGTCTTATGAACTTTATATGTTTAGAGTTTGGAAATTACATTCGCAGTTTTCATAATAATTATGGAGAGGTCACAAGCATAAACCAAAAGTGAATTATTCTGTAGGTGTGCAAAATATTTTGGAATGTTTTAGGGAGAAGAGTAGAAGAATGAAGATTAAAGATGTGCTATAAATGGAAACATTTAATTACATTTTTTGTGTAAATACTGTGCTTGATAATGAAGTGTTTTAGAGGGATTATCCTTGTGCTCAACCCTCCTCTTTTTATGTAGGCTTTTTGTATATTTAGCCACATTTAAGTCTGTTTAGTCATGATCCTAAAATCCTTCTTTTAAAAGTTAAAAAATAATAGTTTTGTGCTGAAATAGAAAAATTAAAGAATCCATTGTGTTTCTGTCAACTAAAAAAAAGTTCTGTTTATTTTTCTGAAATTTTTTCCAGCCAATCTCTGAATATTTACTACACTGTAAATCCATACCTAATATGTGTACTAAAGAATGTAGTGAAATGTGTTAAATATATATATATAGTACTTATTAAATAGTTAAGGGTTAACTCTTGACTAGAATTTGAATAACATGATCTTGCAGTTCAGTCTTTCTTTTTTGTCTTTCTAGAGGCAACATCAGTAGTTCCATTGCAGCAAAGCTCACAACCTTCACAGCACAGCCATCAGGTCACCATTGAAAACACTAAAGATGGTAATGGAGCAGAGTTGTTAGAGTATTTTCGTCAGCGGTTAGACAAATCTTGTTCATTTTACTTGTAAGTAGTACTCCTATTATTATTGATGTGCCTTTTCAAACATCATGAAAAGATAAATATGCCTTTCAATTTGTATCTTTATAAGAATGAAAGTAGTACTACTTAGAATTGGGTCATTACAAAAGAAGTAAACAGTTTCAGAAATCAATTAATACAGGCAGTCCCCGGATTATGACAGGTTCGGCTTACGACATTCCGAGGTTAAGGCGCTTTTAAATTGTATTCATCAGAAATTATTTCCAGGGTTACGACGCCTACAACACTGATCTGGCAGATGAAATATGACACCAAAAATGCAAAATAATCAATATTTGCTGGTTTTTCAATGAAAAATGCAATAAGGATGCAGTTTACATAGTTTTCAATGCACCCAAAGCATTAAAAGTAAGGTTTTCTTAGGATTTTTGATGATGTTCCGGCTTACAGCGATTTTCGGGTTACAGTGCATCTCAAGAATGGAACCCCCGTCTAACCCAGGGACTGCCTGTATAGTACTAAACAAGATAGTCCAGGCAGTCCCCGGTCATCGGCGATCCGGTTTTATTTTTGGCACCATAACGGGCCGAGTTCTGGTTATCTATCAATGGTGCCAATAATAGTTATGGCATCATAGCATACCTAATAGAGACGCCGTAGGTACCATTATGGTGCCATAAACCGCTGAGTTTCATTTAATGGCGGTTTTCGCTTCTTGGCACAACCCCTGTACTACACTTACGACGTAAGCTGCTGTTGTGGACCTGTTGAAGTTATGGGATGAACAGTTATATGTTTGGTAGTGTCATAACAAGGGTGGTAGACAGAGTTATTTTAATATTGCCATGGTGTAATCTTTACATTGATAGATAGGCTGCATAACAGATAACACATCACTCATGTTTTGGCCACCTTGAAGTTTAGATCTAACCTGCAACTTTTTGTTATGAGGATTTATCAAAGACAGCACTTTCCAACCATTATTTTAACCTAAGCTACTGTTTCAAAACGAGTACATTATTCATGCATACACTTGCCTGTTGAATATGAAATTTATGTTAAAGTTTCTTAGAGTAAGATACAAATCTACTAATGGATTTGAAGAATCCATTACAAGGCAGTTATTTGTAAATAGAATGACACAGTTATTAGTTTCATGTACAAATGTGCAAAAGACTTGATCTTATTTAAGGATTTATTCAATTCTGCTGCTCTGTTTAACTTGTATGTTTCAAGGTGATGCACAACTGAAATTTGTTTATTGAAAATAAGAGAAAGGCTTCATTCTCCTGTTAGCAACTGGAAAATCAAGATTATGAATTCATTTCATGTTTACCATAATTTTCCATAGTTCTCTGAGGACTTCAAGAGTCTGTGCAAATCAGTAGTGGATGCTGCCAGTGATAACACAAATGGAATGAATGTACAACTATGCAATGAAATATGTAGGTGTTTGAAGGAAGAAGCATTTTTGCCCCATTGTTGAATTTTGATGGAAATATTATTCATGACGAATAAGAGCAAATGGCTCATTAATTCATCTATGATGTGAGTCTTACCTCAGCTCAAATTGCAACTGGATTAGACATCTTACTTTTTTAAATAGACATATGGTGCTAGTTTTTAAGGTTTTAGGTTAGGAAGTACATAGGGGTGATGCAAGGATGTAGTGTACAGATGCTGAAAAAAAAAGAGTGAGTTACCAAAGATTGAAATTTGTTCCGATACGTATACAAACCCTCGGTCCTTTAACAACAGGAAGGTACTTAGCGGCAGCTGAACCGGTCGTAAGCTTCGAACAAGGGGGTTCGGTAGTTAACTACTTCTCCGGCAGTTGGCGGTCAGTCCGACTGCAAGGAGAGGAGTCACTTTGCTTTCGGCGGCGTTGGTGGATGGACGTGTTGCTCCCCTCTCTGCCCGCTTCTGTCGTATGCTTGGTTGCCCGCTTCTGTCGTATGCTTGGTTTGCTTCACTGCGTGAAGACTTTTTTGCTTTTCCTTTTACTGTGTGCTAGTGCAAAGATATAAGTAAGTACGTGTGTGTTTTTATATTCATACAGTGCTTCATTGTAATGGAAATGGAATCACGAGAGCCGGAGAGACCCCCTCGCCCCCTTATCAGCCGCAGATTGTGCCCTGGTGTGGAGGGCCGTAAGTGTGGGGCCTTTCTGTCCTCTTTTGAAGTTGACCCTCATGAATTTTGTACTCGGTGTCGAGGGCGAGAATGCTCTCGCACCGATACATGTGGTGTATGTGTATCTTGGTCGGAGGAGCAGTGAGAGCGCTATGGGGGGAGGAAGAAGCCGCGTAAGCCGGCCAAGGAGTCATCAGAAGGATCTCCAGTTACTCCCTTTGTTACGGACACGTCTTCTTCTTTCTTTCCCCCATCTCAGCTCCCTCGTATGGCTCCTTCCCCTTCGGGGGAGGTATCTCGCTCCTTCTCTCTCGATCAGTCGAGCGTGGAGGGGGGCCGAGGTACCCCGACATCCAGTTGTATTCGGGGTCGTTCGTTCGCTCGGGGTGGGAACTGTCCCCCCCCCGGGCGAGGGGCACTGACTCACCGGACTTTTCCTTCTTCAGGTTTGGCTGCCATGGGGGACGATCTCGGATGGGCCTGGTACTCGCTGGGGCTCCAAGGGACACCGATGATTCAGGGGCTGCTGAGTCACTTGGCGAGAGGGGCCATGCCGGTTACCCACGGTCCGACCACCACGACTACCACGACGGTGTCCACGCCGGGCTACGCTGCGGTGACCCCAACAGCTGCTGTGCAGGCGCCGCTGCCGAAGGTGAGGATGTCCACGGTGTCACCGCCACCTGGGTTCGCCGCTCTTGCTCCAGCCCCTGACTTCCGGTGTCCCAAGAGCTCACCTCTGGACCTGCCTCCTGTGCAGAGGATGCCGCTGGTTCCCGCCCCGCCTACTTTTCCTGACTATGATGCCGCTCCAGTCCCAGTACCAGTTCCTGCCGCCATCGTTCCTGCCCGTGGTGTTGCTGCTCCCACCTCAGGTCCTTCCGGACAGGTGCAGTTGGACCCTGTTGCTTCAGCAACTGCCCCGGCTCCGTCTTGGATGGAAGACCAGACGGTGGTCCTGTCGTCGTCTGCCGCCGCTTCCCCTTCGATTTCTAAGGCCCCACAAGAAGAAGAAGGTTGCCTCCTCCCCCCCCTAAGAAGGCTCGTCCTGAGACTTCTAAGGGCCCGTCCCACTCTGGTGGGACGGGTGGGACTTCCGCTGGTCCTCCTGTTCCTTCGGGAACGGGGCCCATCTCCTTCCGCAAGGAAGAAGAAGACGGGGACCGGAGGAGCACCGGCTACCGCTGGTACCTCCTCGTCTGGCGCAGGTACCGTCTCGGCCTCTTGCTTGCGAGAGGTACCGAGTGTGTACGGTCACCCGCGGGTGACCGTGCAGCCAAGACCCAGGCAACCGAGTCCGCTCGGCGCCAGGATCTAGGCACGGGGCGGAAGACTGGCAGGGGTCGCTCAGGTGACTCCCACCAGACCAGCGATCGCTCTCGCAGCGATCTGCTGGTACCCAGGGCTGACACAGTGGTCCCAGACCGGCCGCAGGCTGAGGCTAGGAAGCGGTCCCCTCGGTCGCCTGAACCAGCCTCGGCTGGTCCAAGCAGCGTGGCACGCCATGAGGACAGGCCTCGTTCTCACTGCGACAGCGGACTCTGCAGGTCCCCTGACCACCGCTTCTACCGGGACTGGGCAGAGAGAGGGACCAGCAGCAGCTCTTCTGACGCTCGGGACTGTCGCCGCTGTTCTCGGTCCAGCCGCTTGACCAGGCCTGCAGCTCGATTGCCACCGCGGGTTGGCGATCGCCTGCAGCCCCCTCAGCACACCAGTTCTGCCGGTGAGTGCGGGGGGAGCGTCAGGTCTCCCTCCCCGATCCCTTCAACTTCTTCGGGCTACACTGGGAAGAGCGAGGCGATGAGGCGAGGTCCCGCCACGACGCCCTATGAACCTGACACGGTCCTAGGACCGACCAGATCGTACACGCAAGTGGCAGGAAGAGACCATGACGGGTCTGTTGCGGTGGAAGGAGGAGGATCTTGGGAGGCGTTCTCGCTGGAGGGGCTTGACGGTCCGACTCCACAGGATGCAGTCACTCCCGAGATCCAGAGGTCGTTCGCTGAGGTTATTGCACTGATTCATCAGCACAACGACCTCGGGGAAGGATCGCTGCTCCCACCCTCTGAGCCTACATCAGGTTTGGAGGAGTTCTGGGGACCTAAGAAGGAACCCAGGACGACAGTGGGTCTGCCGCGATCGGCCTTTGCTGACAGCATACTGAGCAAGGTGGACGCTCTTGTCTCCGGACAGGAGGATTCGCTTCGATCCGGTAGGTCTTCCAAGCTCCTTCCCCCACCTCTATTGCAACAGAAGCGATTCTACGTGCCTTCGGAAGACCCTTTGCCGCCCAAACAGGTTAACCTGGAACTAGCTAGGCTAACTCCGGGGGTGTCTGCAGCAGCTCCTGTCAGAGAACCTCTGTTCTCACAGCAAGAGGCACTCGCCTTGGAATCTACCGCTATGGCAGCATTCCAAGCTGTCTCATAGATCGACCTGTGGTCCCTCACAGTGTCGAAGGCCGCAGGAACATTTCTTGAAGGGGATCCGGTTTTTGTGAGACTGTGCCAGTCTGGAGGTAGGGCCATATCCTACCTGGCCCACCAGATGGCTAACCTGTGGGCCAACCTGGTTCTCCGGCGTAGGGGCGCTGTCCTCACCCAAGTGACCAGGGCAGCTGGGTGATAGGCGCCCTTGGGTCTTCGCAACGGACCGGTACGGAGTTCCTCCTCTCTCTTCCCCAGAGAGATGGTGGACGCTGCGGTGGAACAACGGCGCACTGACAATAGTGACCGTCTTGTCCACCAGGCAGTCTCAAAGGTGGCTGGGCAATCTCGGACGACTGCGGCTAAGCCCAAAAGTTTAGCTAGCGCTTCCTGTGCGGCTGAGATTATTGCCTCGTCGAAGTCGAGAGGAAAGACTCTGCCTTCGACTTCTGCTGTAAGGAGTGACCATAACCAGCCCTCCTCCCAGTCCTTCTCTCGATGGGGATCTGGGAAGAAGAAGTCAAAGAGAGGAGGGAAACGCTAGGCACGACGTTCCCCCTCACCTGCTGCAGAAGTTGGGGGGTGCCTGGCGAGCCATTGGGCAACATAGCAGCGCTTTGGAGCGGAGACTTGGATAGTAAACGTCCTTCAGGAGGTATATCTACTACCCTTCGAGTCTCGGTCACCACTCACCTCCAACCCGGTCTAACTGCAAACGTATGTTCCTGGTTCGACCAAGGACGTAGCGCTTCGGCAGGAAGTAGAAGCCATGCTGAGCAAACGTGCTGTGGAGATCGTATGGGATCAGTCACCGGGCTTATACAGCCGACTTACCTGGTGGAGAAGTCCTCGGGGGCCCTGGCCCCCGGTGATAGATCTCTCTCCCTTGAACTGGTTCGTTCGGCAGACTCGGTTCACGATGGAAACAGCACGACCAGTGCTCGATTCCATCAGGGAGAACGACTTCATGCTTTCTGGGGATCTGAAGGACACGTATTTCCAGATACCCATCCATCAATCCTCCAGGAAGTACCTCCGCTTCATCCTCGACGGGACGGTTTACCAATTCAGGGCACTTTGTTTCGGAATCTCAACTGCCCCATAGGTATTCACGCGAGTGTTCGTGCTGTTGTCGGCTCGGGCCCACTCAGTAGGGATACGTCTTTTGAGGTATCTCGACGATTGGTTAGTCCTGGCGAGCTCCCACTTGCAGTTGCTGCAGGACAGGGACCGACTCCTCGAATTCTGCCGCGATCTGGGGATTGTAGTGAATTACGAGAAATCGGATCTCGAGCCCAAGCAGAGGATGAAGTACCTGGGCATGCTGATCGACGCGGTAGCAGGGCGAGTCTTCCCCACAGATACGCGGATCAGCAGGTTCAGGGAGGCAGCAAGACAGTTCTTGTCCCTTCAGGAGCAACCAGCTCAGCAATGGCAAGTCGTGATTGGCCACCTGTCGTCTCTCGAGAAGCTAGTCCCTCACGGGCGTCTTCACCTGCGGTCTCTTCAGTGGAGACAAAAGGAGTGTTGGTCACAGGCAAGGGACCCTCCTTTCATCCCCGTGTCCCTCACGGAGGAGGTGTGGCAGGACGTAGCCTGGTGCCTGGACGACGGGAACCTCATAAGATGAGTGCTTCTTTGCGCCCCCCCCCCTCCCCCCTCCCTGAGATGTTGCTGTTCTCAGACACATCGACCGAGGGATGGGGCGCACACCTGGAGGAGTTGCTGGCTGCGGGTGTTTGGGATAATCACGACAAGCACCTTCACATCAACGTCCTGGAGCTCAAGGCAGCATTCTTCGCTCTCCAAGAGTTCCAGGATCGTCTGGTGGGACACTCAGCGGTGTTGATGAGCGACAACACTACGGCAGTGGTGTACATCAACAAGCAGGGGGGCCTAGTGTCCCTTCCGCTGCACCAGTTGACGTTGCAGGTGCATGAGTGGGCCGTGGCACACTCAGTAGAGCTGTCAGCCCGCTACATTCCAGGCAAGAGGAATGTAGTAGCAGACAAGCTCAGCCGTCGGGATCAGGTGATAGGAACCGAGTGGTCCCTTCACCCAGACGTGACAGAAAGGCTCTTCAACCTGTGGGGGCGTCCAGTCGTAGACCTGTTCGCCACCCGGCACAACAGAAAACTCCAGGTTTTCTACTTGGTTGTGCCGGACCCATGGACAGCTGCAGAGGACGCTCTTCAACACCCGTGGGACCTCTTCGTTTACGCCTTTCCCCCGTTCTGTCTGATTCGCAAGGTGATCAGCAGGGCGCTGATCACCTCGAATCTCCAGATGATCCTGGTGGCCCCCAAATGGCCTCAAGCTGTTTGATACCCGGACCTGCTGGCTCTGCTCGCCGAAGCACCGAGAGAGATTCCCCCCTGGCACAACCTCCTGTGCCAGCCACACGTAGAACAGTACCACCGATCCGTCGAGTCCCTGTGTCTTCACAGCTGGCTGTTATCCACCATCTCTTGCGAGCGAGAGGCTTTTCTCGCAGCGCAGCAACAGAGATGGCTGGATACCTCAGACAGTCCTCTGCAGCTGTATACCAGGGGAAGTGGGCTGTCTTCTGTGGTTGGTGTCGTGGACGGGGTCTCTCTCCTCTCAGAGCCACTGTTTAGCAGTGTTACATACTTAATTAGGTTCATCACTGAATATTTAAGAATAAGACACGGATGGGTTCTGTAAGCTTGTAACACAATATTAAGAAAGGATAAATGAAAATTTAGTAACGAAATAATTATTATATTAACACAAAAGGTAAGTAAAAATAAACATTCCTCCCTTAGCAGAACAATGCTATAAATCACACCCATAAATAAAGAAATTAAACCTCATTCAAAATATTGAAAAAAATATACAGAAAATACTCAAAAATAAATAGGCAGCTCCTTCGACCCTCTCCCAGCAAGAGACCAGAGTGAGACTAACTTAAAGCCAGGGAAAAGGTCCGAAGGAGACAAACAACGCAGAATAAAACCAGGGATTTCCGTATTCAAATGGTAGTTATACAGTTAACTAAACAGGACAATAATTAAATGGTTCAGCAATATGTACAAATTTAACAATATGCGTCACACCTCCCCCCAAAAGGCCGAGCCCAACGGAGTGGCTCGGAAGAGTGAGGAGTTCAAGGTACTTTGGTTCAGGCTCTTGACAGAGCATCCGCGATAACATTGTCACTTCCTTTAAGGTGGAGAATTTTCAAGGGGAACTTCTGTAGATACAGAGCCCAACGGAGTAGTCTCTGGTTGTGTGACTTCATCTTCTCCAGGAAAGAAAGTCAACGGATTGTGATCAGTGAGGTTACTATCTCAGAAGCTCCCTGGAGATGCACTCAAACTTCTGCATGGCGAGCACTAAATCAGTGCCTCCTTTTCAATAGTGCATAAGAACATTTGATGGGACAGGAACTTGGTAGACGTGTAGCACACTGGATGCAGAAGACCATCTCCCGCTGATTTTTGCAGCAACACTCCACCAGCCCCTGTATCACACGCATACTACTTGGATACAAAAAGGTTTATTAAAATCAGGTGTACATAGGACAGGGTTGCTACAGAGTAATAATTTGAGTTGATTAAATGCTTCTTGACATTCTTGAGTCCATATGAACTTGACCTTAGAGCTAGTTAGGCTAGTTAAGGGTGATGCTACAGATGCAAAGTTCTTGCAAAACTTCCTATAGAATGATGTCATACCCAAAAAAATGCTGTAGTGATTTTTTGAGAAGTGGGGGCAGGATACTCAAGTACAGCATCAATGTTAGCAGTCTTAGGACGAACATGCCCACTACCTATAATATGGCCTAGGTAGGAAATAGTAGCATGGCAAAAATTCAGTCTTCTTTAGGTTAATTGTTAAATTAGCTTCCTCTAGTCTTTGGAATAACAATTCTAGTCTACGGATATGTTCCTCAAAAGTTTCACTGATTACGAGGATGTCATCCAAATAACAAAAGACACCATCAAGATCTCTAATGGTATCATTAATAAGCCTCTGAAACGTGGACGGAGCATTGGTAAGACCAAAAAGCCATTACTTCATATTGAAAAAGGCCAAATGGAGTAATGAAAGCTGAAACGACTTTAGCTCTTTCTGTTAGGCCTACCTGATAATACCCTTTTAAAAGGTCCACTTTAGTCATGTACCTGGCTTGTCCAACAGGAATCTATGATGTCATCTATTCTTGGTAATGGATATGAATCTTTAATAGTTACCATATTCAGCTTGCGGTAATCAGTGCAAAACCTTAAGTTACCATCCTCCTTTGGTACTAGAAGACAAGGTGAAGCCCATGGAGATTTACTTGGAACTGCTAGGGCCATGTTTGAGTAAATATTCCACTTTCCCTCTTCATCTGTGCTTTCGATCAGGACTCAGACGATATGGAGGTTGACGAATGGGCATCGTACCTGGGACAAGTTCAATATCATGCAGAAGTACAGTACTTTTCCTGGGAAAGTCACAAAAAGAAACATTATTAATAAGAGTCTGTAGCCTTTGAGAATGTTCACTAGGTAAATGGACAACTTCACTTCCAGGTTTTGTAAAACTCTGAATTGGATTCTGGGTCTCCAAGAAGGTATGAGGTCATCAATTGAGTTGCAGTTGCAGAGGTATTCTCTGATTGCAGAATCTATATTAATCATATTAACAACCAAGTCTCTAGAACAAGGTCCAGGTTCCCTACAGTGATATTTTTTAAAAGATTTATATGAACTATTTGAGTGGATTTTCTACGGTCAGGAGTCTCAATTACATATGTATTATTGTTGACATTTTTCAGTACCTTATATGGTCCTAAGAACTTTGACTTTAGGGGAGAACTATGAACAGGAAAATAAGCCAAAACCAAATCGCCTGGGAGTAATTTTCTAACTTTACTAGATCTATCAAAATTAGTTTTCATTTCAAACTGTCGAGCTTCGAGATTTTCTTTAGCTAATTTCCTAACATCACAAAGAATTTTCTGGAGCTTTGACATATATTGTTTAACAGACTGAATTTGACTGGAAGAGGGTGCACTCAACCACTCATCTTTAATTACACTAAGAGGTCCTCTAACCGACCTTCCAAATAACATTCAAAAGGGGAAAATCCGAGAGACTCTTGTGGGGCTTCTCTTATGGCAAATAATAGAAAATAAAATCCACCCCTTCATCCCATGGTGCATTATTCTCGAGACAGTATTTTTTTAACATACTTTTAAAAGTCTGATGCCAGCGTTCTAAGAACTTGACCTTGGGACTCTGGGTGGTAGGCTGAGGATATTTTGTTTAATTTCCAGTTCCTTCAGAACTTTACCGAATAAGTCACTTGTAAAGTTAGAACCACGGTCACACTGTAACTCTCTGGGGATTCCATAGGTGGTGAAAACTTTAAGCAAAGCATTAGCTATAGTTTTAGCCAAAATATTACGCAAGGGAATTGCTATGGGATAACGTGTAGTAGACACATAATGGTGAGCAAATATTGGTGACCCTTTTTTGTTTTTGGCAGAGGTCCTACACAATCTATAATTACCCTATGAAAAGGATCATCAGGAACTACAATAGGTTGAAGAGGATATTTGGGTATACTTTGGTTAGGCTTTCCTGAAATCTGACAAATGTGGCAAGTACGGATAAAGTCTGCTATATCCTTTTTCATGTTAGGCCAGTAGAAATGGT
Organism: Macrobrachium nipponense; assembly: GCF_015104395.2. Classification (NCBI taxonomy): domain Eukaryota; kingdom Metazoa; phylum Arthropoda; class Malacostraca; order Decapoda; family Palaemonidae; genus Macrobrachium; species Macrobrachium nipponense. The sequence goes on from NC_061096.1 coordinate 62,335,335, forward strand.
TAAGAATCTTGTGATAAGTCTTGTGAATCCCTAAGTGTCCACCATTCCCATCATGAGCAACCTCCAAAACAAGTTTTCTTACAGAGGATGGTAAAACGATCTGGTGCTTTTCACCCCAAGTGTCAAGCTTAGATAACTTAGCGGGGCGATAAAATCTCATGAGCACACCAGATTCATAATAAAAACTAGGTGATTTATCAATTTCACATTTAGAGACTGCCTGACTGTGAAAATTACTTAGGGTATCATCCTGTTTTTGAGCTTTGATAAGCTCAGCTTTGCTCATAATATTTTCCACTGCATTTTCTATTACTTCAGAGCATTCTAGGTCTTTTGATTTCTGTGATCGAGTAATTACACAAGCTACATCATTACTAAAATCATTTCCCTCACTAGGATGATCAGTTACCACCAAATTTGGAACAACTAAATTACCTGCCAGATCATTGCCCAACAAGAAGGATACTCCTTCCACAGGAAAATCGTTATCTACCACACCTACCGACACTCTACCTTTTTTCAAAGGACAATCAATAAAAATGTCTGCAAGGGGGGCACGAGAAGTTTTTGTTAAATCCCTCAAGAGTACAAAGTCACCATTTAAAGCCTTATTGATATCTGGGATTGCTTTCCTTAAAATCAAACTTTGTGATGCCCCTGTGTCACGTAACATCTTTTAACTTATGCTCACACCATCGGATGTTAAAGATCCAATACCATCTATTTGAAACTTTCAAACAAATCCACAGCTTCATGTGTTACCACATGCAAAGACGGTTTATCCCTATGCCAATGGATTACTTTAAAACTCCTATCCTTAAAATTCCTATTTAACTCCGAAACCTTACAATTTGGTGCTTTACAGTTTTTAATAGAATGACCTGGTTTCTTACAATATTTGCAAAGCAGTGACTCCCTAGATTCCTCAGTACTAACACCCAGAGTATTGCCTGGAACTTGTTTTACAATATGATCTAATCTCTTGCTAGTTTTATGTACAAGGGAGTAGGTATCTGCTAAAGAAGCTGCCTTTAACAAGTCATTTTCTTGTCTGTCACAAAGATACAACATTATATGTGAAGGAAGCTTTCTAACAAATTCTTCAAACACTATTAGATTTTCTAACTGTTCAAAGGTAGTTATAGTTGAAGCTTTTAACCATTTCCTAAAATCTCTTAATTTTTCTGAAGCAAACTCTAGGTATGTCTGAGTACTAGTTTTAACTTTATTGCGGAAAACTTGCCGATAACCCTCCACAGAAATTGAAAAAGCATCTATGACAGCCTTTTTTATAACTTCATAATCATTGGTCTCTTTGATATGTCGACAAACTTGAGCCGCTTTAACGGAAAGTTTAGGCCTAAGTAGCCAAATCCATTGTTCTTCGGCCAATTCAAATGAGAAGCAGTTTCTTCAAAAGCCCTAAAAATAGTCCTCAGGGTCATAATCAGTGAAATCTAGGTACTAATTTCACTATTTCTTGGATAAGTCAAACTTCTTTGAGATTCTAGCAAATCAATTTCTTGCCGTTTATCGAGCCGGGAAAGTTCAGATTTTTCCCTTTTTTTCTGCTTTCAGTTGCAATTCAATAGTCTCCCTTTCTACTTTTACAGCTAATTCAGCCTGAAATGCAAGTCTCTCTTTCTCTCTTTCTGCTTCTAATCTAATCTTCTCTTTCTCTCTTTCTGCTTCTAATCTAATCTTCTCTTTCTCTCTTTCGCTTCTAATCTAATCCTTCTTTTTCAATTTCAAAACTCTAGTTTTATTCTTTCTAAGTTTTTCTCTTCCTTCTCGCTCTACGCAATTCGCTCAAACTCGAGTCTTTGTCGTAGTCAAAGTATCCTTGTCTTCAACTATCCAGAGTCTAGCTTCAGCTCCTACTCTTTAGCCTTTGAGTAATGTTCAAGAATTAAATTTCGAATTTCAGACTTTTCATGCCTACTTCTAACTGGTAGTTGCAAACGTAAACCTAACTCCAAAAGATCCTTCTTCTTTGCATATTGAATTGTGGAGAGTTCAGCAGAAGGATTACCAGCAAATTTATCAACATCAAAACTAGCCATTGTGAAAATTGAAACAATGAAAACTTCCTTACGTAAACTATCTGAATCCTGTATCACAAATGAACGCAAGGTAACTCACCAATTACGTCTATAAGCAATTTGTTCACTTCATAAAAGTCAGTATTCAAATAAATGAAGAAAAAAATAACAATACGGTTTTTAAAAGGCTAAGTGTACGGGGAAATTTCCCGATTCTAGTCAAATAGAGTGGAGAAGGAATAACCTTGCCTGGTCCAAACAATAGTTATTACTCTAAGCGACTAAAATTGACAGCTTAAGCTTTTCGTGCGTCAGGCAAAGAGAAAAAGGTTTATACTGTACCCCACATGCAATACAATAAAAACGGGCTTTGAATCAATAGGAATAACTACACGAATTCTCAGCTGTGATAATTGAAGTTTATAACAGATTAAAGAGCTAACGAGTTTTGCTTTCAGGGCGAGTCTCGGTGGGAGAGGAGAAAACAAACCCGAACAATATGGGAATAAAACGAGTCAAACAGGCACTGCACTATAACATAAACCGACATATATTTCAAAAGCGGGGAGCGCGCAACACTTCATTAAAATAAAACAATATCGAAAATAACAGGTATTCAGATGGCTCACAACGTACAATATTCTGAATGAGAACACACAACACTGACAAATACTCATTAAAAGGAAGAATGTCTCCCGGACAGGCCCCAAATTATGTTACATACTTAATTAGGTTCATCACTGAATATTACGAATAAGACACGGAGGGGTTCTGTAAGCCTTGTAACACAATATAAGAAAGGATAAATGAAAATTTAGTAACGAAATAATATTATATTAACACAAAAGGTAAGTAAAAATAAACATTCCTCCCTTAGCAGAACAATGCTATAAATCACATCACCCACCCATAAATAAAGAAATTAAACCTCATTCAAAATATTGAAAAAAATATACAGAAAATACTCAAAAATAAATAGGCAGCTCCTTCGACCCTCCTCCCAGCAAGAGACCAGAGTGAGACTAACTTAAAGCCAGGGAAAAGGTCCGAAGGAGACAAACAACGCAGAATATAACAAGTGATTCCGTATTCAAATGGTAGTTATACAGTTAACTAAACAGGACAATAATTAAATGGTTCAGCAATATGTACAAATTTAACAATATGCGTCACAAGCAGGTAGCGGATTTCCTCATTTTTCTTCGCCAAGAGAAGCTCCTCTCCATCTCTGCAGTTAAAGGATACAGAGCCACCCTGGCAATAGTCCTTAAACTGCGAGGTGTGGACATCTCTTCTTCCTTCGAGATCTCCCTCCTGATGAAGAGCTTCGAGAGGTCTTGCCCACCCAGGGAACTCAGGCCCCCGGGGTGGGATGTGACTCTCGTCCTTTGGAGTTTGACTCGCAGACCCTTCGAGCCACTCAGAGAGTTGTCAGACAGGGATCTGACCCTCATGACCCTCTTTCTGGCCCTGGCATCAGCAAAGAGAGTAGGGGAACTTCATGGTCTGTCCTACAACATCAAGCATTCCAGAGGATGGGGATCTGTGACGCTCGATTTCGTCCTGAACTTCGTAGCTAAGACTCAGAATCCTTCGGTCCCTGACGATCGGTTCGAGTCTTTCACGATCCCCTCCTTGAAGGACTTTACTGATGATGATGCGGATGAGATGCTGCTTTGTCCTGTGAGGGCGCTATCTAAAGAGAACTCAACACCTCAGGCCTGAGTGTCGACGCCTCTTCGTTAGCGTTGGGGTTACCAAGAAAGAAGTTTCCAAGAACACACTTGCTTCCTGGCTACGTGAGGTGATCAGGAGGGTGTACAACGCAGATGGTAGTGACGACACCCGTACCCTTCGTCCAAGAGCCCACGAAGTCAGATGTATTGGTCCAACCCTTGTATTCTGCAAGAACTTCTCCATGGCGCAGGTTCTGAAGGCAGGGGTTTGGGCCAACCAGACCACCTTTACTTCCTTCTACCTTCGGGATATTACCCACAGGTCCTTGGACACTTTTTCCTTGGGACCCGTGGTGGCTGCTCAACAAGTTGTGTAGTCTACCCAGCACCCGAGCGGACAGAAAAGCAATGCATCCTTGTGTGACTGCATGAATGGATGAGTGAAAGAGAGTGTGACTGGCTTCTCTTCCTCCTTCGTTCTTCCTCCTCTACCTGTGGGCAGAGGGCCGCGGTCGTCACTACGCTGAACAGGAGGCCGATGCAGGTAAGCTACACAACCGAGCTCCATCCTATCCCTTTCATTAGGGATAGGAGTTTTTATCCACCACTCCCCAACAAGGGGGGGAGTGGAAGCCAAAAGAGACAAACCCATGACTTCATCTTGGCTCTTGAAGTAGGAACTAGTTCTTGCATGTGTTGCTATTTATAAGAGGTACGCTTGCCTCTCTCTTATAAATTTGGTCCAGAAGTCTGACCACTGATCCTGAGGTGCACACCCCGATCAGGTTGGCAGAGGCTAGGATCCCTCCCTTCACTCTTACGACCAGTGAGGGAACCAAGGTAGGACGAACACCAGTCTGTTCATAAGACTCAGATTCCACCCACCAATAAGTGAGTCTTCCTATTGTTAAAGGACCGAGGGTTTGTATACGTACCGGAACAAATAACAATTTGTCAAAAATTGTATTTTTCCTAACTATACAAACCTGAGGTCCTTTACATATAGTCCCACCTCATGCCACCCCTCACTCACGTTTTCCTGGGCCTAAAGCAAAGTGACTCCTCTCCTCGCAGTCGAGCTGACCGCCAACTGCGGGACAAGCAGTTAACTACCGAACTCCCTTGTTTGAAGCTTACGACCGGTTCAGCTGCCGCTAAGTACCATTCCTATTGTTAAAGGACCTCAGGTTTGTATAGATAGGAAAAATACAATTTTCGACAAATTGTTATATTCATAACGTAAACGATAGTTACAGACATTAACCAGATATACAAAGATGATCTCGGTAACCCTGTATATAATGCTATGTGCCAGTCGTGATGGCGACTAAGAATCATTGATATCAACTGCTATCAGTAAAGGTATTACTATCATTACCTTAGAATGTTGATAAGCAAACCAGTCAAGACTTAAATTAAGGTTACCCAGTGTCACCTGTCCCCCATCACCTTTAACCCCACCTTGGTATAAATATCCTTCCATCCCCGCACCTCCTCATGTTCGGGATATCAATGTCTTACAGTTATTATGAGATTGTTCTCGTGGATGTTATTTGGAAGGTAAAATAATACTCGGATGACAGTGTTTCATATGCTATTTATTTTCCAAATGGTTACAATTTTTCATTACAAAAAATAAAAACATGGCTATATAAAAGGCTAATGAACAGGAGATATCGAAAGTGGTGGGCTTCTTGAATAGCTTGGAGAGGGAACACCAACAAGATGTGTTGGACGTTACCGCTTATGCCACAAATAAAGGCGGAGTGAGTGAGCAAGCATGAGCCAGAGGGCAGGGGGTGGGGGTGGTGGTGGGGGGGGCTGGATGATTAGCTAAGACGTGACCGATCTGACGGGTCTAAAGACTATCACCAAATAATTTGAGAATAAATATGTTAATAGTGTACAGTTTTGCAACACCTACATAATTTATACCCCATCATCATTATATTAATGCATCGATACACACATTTCGCTGCATTTCATTTCACATAATTTATTTTCATGAAGAGTCTCGGAAATAATAAAATAAATATATTTTCTATAATATAAGAAATATAGCAAATTGAAGTACTTTCACACTCAAATACTGGTAACTCAACTAATTATGCCATAAATGCAAATCCTTTAGTACTAGATTAGCATATCGAGTAATGTGTTCTTAGCATAGATTAATTAATAAAATATCCTTTGATGACTTATACAACCCACGGCTACAAAACCTGGTGTGTAACATCTTTGTGACCAGATTCGTATATTATTGGTAATACAGGTAATTATAGTCCAGTTAATCTAGAGCAAAAATAGATACAGCTTAGCTTAGGTTGGTAGAGTAGCAGGTTACGGTTTTGTGATCCTTGGCCACATCCAAATAACATATCAAACATCTACCATTATTTAAATAGTCAATCCAGGCGATATAAGAAGGCGGAGAGAGAGAGAGAGAGAGAGAGAATACAGCTTGCTTATAGGATAATTAAAAAGGATATTTTCGTCTGAATAATATTAATATGAATAGTCAGTTCCAATAATATTTGAGGCATTTTTATTTAGAAAATGTGGTAACGATTAAAAACAATACAATGTGGTAAGATTTCATAATAATTATTTTCCAAAAAATATATGGTAACATGTTTCTTAAAGCAGAAGGTCTCAAGTATGTATATCCATCAGATTAATAACTAAACAAGAATAAAAGCTTTCTCTCTCTCTCTCTCTCTCTCTCTCTCTCTCTCTCTCTCTCTCTCTCTCTCTCTCTCTGTTCTATATATTTCATTTTTATACTTGCATTTCTTTGCATGATTACCGTAATTTCCCTCCTCCTCCCTTTTGAAAAATTCTAACTATGTACAGTGTTACCTCGAGATACGAAATTAATCTTTTTTTTTATTTTTAACTTTTTTTTTTTTTTACTTTTACGTAGGCTTTTTTTTTTTTTTTTTTTTTTTTTTTTTTACAGAATTTCAACTTCATCACCGCTTTCAACGTTCTGTTTTTCATCACTTGGTTCTTCCTTTTTGCTTTCAACTTCTGTTTTTTATCACTTGGTTGTTCTTCCCTTTTTTGCTTACTCCTGCTAATGCTGAAAGCCTCTTTAAAAAAATAACGATCCAAGGAAGATTGCTTCTGCCTACTTTTCACAATGTTCCTGAAACGACTCAAGCAAACGTCATCGAACTGCGCAAGCATACGACCTGTGTGAGCCTTTTCGGGGTGTTCTTTTTTTCGATAAACATTGCACTTTATGAAAAGCGCCTAGAATAGTCCTTAATTTCTGCCATTGTAATAGGCTCCTCCTCCTCTTCCTCGCCGCTGCTAGAGAACTCCTCTTGAACGACGTTAAGTTGCATGGCCTCCAACTCCTTCAGGTCATCCGTCGTAAGCTCCTCTTGGTGCTCCTCGAGAAGGTCGTTGATGTCGTCCTCGTCGACGACCAGCCCCATGGACTTGCCGAGTGCAACGATCTCATCAAGATCTGGTTTCCAAAAACAGTTTCGGGATCATCAACTGTTTCTGACTCTGCGTACCAGCTTTCGCCCACGTCGAATCCCTCGAAGTCTCTGGCGGATAAGGCATCAGGCCAGAGTTTCCTCCACAAGGAATTCAAGGTTTGCCTCGAAACCTCCTGCCAAGCTAGGTCAATGAGTCGGATGCAAATGACGATGTCGAAATGCTCCTTCCAAAATTGACGCAAGGTGAGGTTTGTGGTATCGGTGATGTCGAAACATCTCTTGAAAAGATGTTTCCGTACAGCTTCTTAAAGTTCGCTATCACTTGCTGGTCCATGGGCTGGAGAGGGGTGGTGTTGGGCAGAAGAAAAAGAATCTTAACGAAGGAATACTCCGCTAGGATATCTTCCTCGAGGCCAGGAGGGTGGGGAGGGGCATTGTCCAACACCATAGCAGACATTTCAGGGGGGAGGCGCTTCTCTTCCCTAAAACTCTTTCACAGTCGGCCGAAACACAGATTTACCCACTCCGTGACAAAAGCCTCGTTACCCAGGCTTTTGCATTAGCCCTCCACATCACTGGAAGCTTCTCCTTCAACACTGGGCCTTGAAGGCTCGAGGAGTCTCGGAGTGATACACCAGTAGGGGCTTCACCATTGCAATCCCCACTGGCGTTCGAAACTAAAAAGTGCAAGCGTAAGCCTGTCTTTCATAGGCTTATGCCCGGGTATCTTCTTCTCTTCCTCCGTGATGTATGTCCGACGAGGCATTTTTTTCCAAAAAAGGCCAGTCTCATCACAGTTGAAGACTTGCTGAGAACTGTAGCCTTCCTTGGTCATCATCTCGTCGAACGTCTTTTTAAAGGCTCGGCGCGTTTTCGTGTCCGAGCTGGCAGCCTCCCCATGACGCACCACCGAATGGATGCCAGTCCGTTTACGAAATTTCTCGAACCAGCCATGCGAAGCCTTGAACTCTGGGGTTGGCGTTGAAGTCCCTTCCCTCCCTCGTCTTCCGCCTGCGCAATCAAATCGCCGAAAATAGCACTGGCCTTGTGAGCGATTGCTGTCTCCGTTACTGCATCGCCAGCGATTTCTTTGTCTTTTATCCAGATGAGGAGCAGCCGCTCCATCTCGTCGTGCACATGGCTCCTCTTGCTGGACAAAATAGTGATGTCCTTTGATGGTGTAGTTGCTTTGATGGCATCCTACTTTTTAAGGATGGTGCCTATTGTCGACGGATTACGGCCGTATTCCTTTGCGATCACACTCAATCGCATACCAGCTTCGACTTCTTATGATATCCATCTTTGTCTCCAGAAGACAGCATGCGCTTCTTTCCGTGAATTTCAACTTTCTTGGGACCCATGACTACGTTAAATTTACGTAAAGTTACACAAATACGTAATAATACAGTCTTCGCACAACACGATAATATGTACTGCAACGAAATCACTAACGAATTTACGTTACTAAACGAAATCGTTGGAGCGAATGAATGCAGATTGGGGGACGTTAAGCGGTAAAGATTTTCGGGTGCGGAGTGCCGAGCTAAAAGGGCTAAGGACGCCAGCGCGTACGTATAAGAAGATGCATGATGGGGGAGGGATGCTGTCCAATCAGAGAGAAGGATCTCATGGCTTGGCTAGCATCAGGAACCAATGGGAGAGCAGGAGGATGGTGGCGAGTCTACTAGCACTAAGATGGCGGCGTTGCGGCGCGAGTTTCAAATTGTTATCGGGTGAATCTCGGACTTTCAGAAACCTTTCGTATCTTGAAAACTTTTCATATGTAGAGCAGTAAAATTTTTCGCATTGGCTTTCGTAACTTGGATTTTTCGTAAGTTGAGCCTTTCGTATCTCGAGGTACTACTGTACTGGTTGTTTGAACGTGGACCACTTCCAGGGTAAGAAGGGCATGATCTAACCAAGCCAGGCCTGGCGGGGCGACACCGCTTTTGTAACTGGGTGTACATTATTCATA
>NC_061096.1:62344979-62419965 GCF_015104395.2 Macrobrachium nipponense
TATGAATAATGTACACCCAGTTACAAAAGCGGTGTCGCCCTGGTGAGATCATGCCCTTCTTACCCTGAAAGTGGCCCACGTTCAAGCAACCAGTACATAGTTAGAATTTTTCAAAAGGGAGGAGGAGGGAAATTACGGTAATCATGCAAAGAAATGCAATATTAAATGAAATATATATGAACAGAGAGAGAGAGAGAGAGAGAGAGAGAGAGAGAGAGAGAGAGAGAGAGAGAGAGATATACTTGAGACCTTCTGCTTTAAGAAACATGTTACCATATATTTTTTGGAAAATAATTATTATGAAATCTTACCACATTATATTGTTTTTAATCGTTACCACATTTTCTAAATAAAAATGCCTCAAATATTGTTGGAACTGACTATTCATATTAATATTATTCAGACAAAAATATCCTTTTTAATTCTCCTATAAGCAGCTGTATTCTCTCTCTCTCTCTCTCTCTCTCTCTCTCTGTCATCTTATATCGCCTGGATTGACTTTTTAAATAATGGTAGATGTTTGATATGTTATTTGGATGTGGCCAAGGATCACAAAACCGTAAATGCTACTCTACCAACTTTGTGCTAGGCTGTATCCCTATTTTTGCCTCCTAGATTAACTGGACTATAATTACCTGTATTACCAATATATACGAATCTGGTCACAAAGATGTTACACACCAGGTTTTGTAGCCGTGGGTTGTATAAGTCATCAAAGCATCAGTTTTTGCAAGGATATTTTATTAATTAATCTATGCTAAGAACACATTACTCGATATGCTAATCTAGTACTAAAGGATTTGCATTTATGGCATAATTAGTTGAGTTACCAGTATTTGAGTGTGATGGGCCACTTGGCTTCACCCCTCACAACCATCTGGGCTACTTATAGAAAGTACTTCAATTTGCTATATTTCTTATATTATAGAAAATATATTTATTTTATTATTTCCGAGACTCTTTATGAAAATAAATTATGTGAAATGAAATGCAGCGAAATGTGTGCATCGATGCATTAATATAATGATGATGGGGTATAAATTATGTAGGTGTTGCAAAACTGTACACTATTAACATATTTATCTCAAATTATTTGGTGACAGTCTTTAGACCTGTCAGATCGGTCACGTCTTAGCTAACCCATCCGGCTGCCCCCCCTCCTCCACACCCCTGCCCTCTGGCTCATGCTTGCTCACTCACTCCGCCTTTATTTGTGGCTTAAGCTGGTAACGTCCAACACATCTTGTTGGTGTTCCCCCTCCCCCTCCAAGCTATTCAAGAAAACCCCACCCCACTTTCGATATCTCCGTTCATTAGCCTTTTATATAGCCATGTTTTTATTTTTTGTAATGAAAAATTGTAACCATTTTGGAAAAAAAATAAAATAGCATATGAAAACACTGTTATCCGAGTATTATTTTACCTTCCAAAAATAACATCCATGAGAAACAATCTCATAATAACTGTAAGACATGATATCCCGAACATGAGGAGGTGCTGGGGATGGAAGGATATTTATAACAAGGTGGGATTAAAGTTGATGGGGACAGGTGACACTGGGTGACCTTAATTTAAGTCTTTGACTGGTTCGCTTATCAACATTTCTAAGGTAATGATAGTAATACCTTTACTGATAGCAGTTGATATCAATGATTCTTAGTTGCCATCACGACTGGCACATAGCATTATATATAGGGTTACCGAGATCATCTTTGTATATCTGGTTAATGTCTGTAACTATCGTTTACGTTATGAATACAACAATTTGTCGAAAATTGTATTTTTCCTACCTATACAACCTGAGGTCCTTTAACAATAGGAATGGTACTTAGCAGCAGCTGAACCGGTGTGTAAGCTTCAAACAAGGGAGTTCGGTAGTTAACTGCTTGTCCCGCAGTTGGCGGTCAGCTCAACTGCGAGGAGAGGAGTCACTTTGCTTTAGGCCAAGGAAAACGCGAGTGAGGGGTGGCATGAGGTGGGACTACGTATATGTAAAGGACCTCAAGTTTGTATAACTAGGAAAAATACAATTTTTGACAAATTGTTATTTGTTCCGGTACGTATACAAACCCTCGGTCCTTTAACAATAACAAATAGGAAGACTCACTTATTGGTGGGTGGAATCTGAGTCTTATGAACAGACTGGTGTTCGTCCTACCTTGGTTCCCTCACTGGTCGTAAGAGCGAAGGGAGGGATCCTAGCCTCTGCCAAGCTGATCGGGTGTGCACCGCAGGATCAGTGGTCAGACTTCTGGACCAAATTTATAAGAGGGAGGCAAGCGTACCTCTTATGAATAGCGACACATGCAAGAACTAGTTCCTACTTCAAGAGCCAAGATGAAGTCATGGGTTTGTCTCTTGTTGGCTTCCACTTCCCCCCTTGTTGGGGAGTGGTGGATAAAAATTCCCATCCCTAATGAAAGGGATAGGATGGAGCTCGGTTGTGTAGCTTACCTGCATCGGCCTCCTGTTCAGTGTAGTGACGACCGCGGCCCTCTGCCCACAGGTAGAGGAGGAAGAACGAAGGAGGAAGAGAAGCCAGTCACACTCTCTTTCACTCATCCATTCATGCAGTCACACAAGGATGCATTGCTTTTCTGTCCGCTCGGGTGCTGGGTAGACTACACAACTTGTTGAGCAGCCACCACTGGTCCCAAGGAAAAAGTGTCCAAGGACCTGTGGGTAATATCCCGAAGGTAGAAGGAAGTAAAGGTGGTCTGGTTGGCCCAAACCCCTGCCTTCAGAACCTGCGCCAGGGAGAAGTTCTTGCGGAATGCAAGGGTTGGACCAATACCTCTGACTTCGTGGGCTCTCGGACGAAGGGTACCGGTGTCGTCACTACCATCTGCGTCGTACTCCCTCCTGATCACCTCACGTAGCCAGGAAGAGTGTTTTCTTGGAAAACTTCTTTCTTGGTAACCCCAACGCTAACGAAGATTGGTGTCGACACTCAGGCCTGAGGAGTTGAGTTTCTTCTTTCAAGATAGCGCCGTAGCGCCCTCACAGGACAAAGCAGCATCTCATCCGCATCATCATCAGTAAAGTCCTTCAAGGAAGGGATCGTGAAAGACTCGAACGGTCGTCAAGCAGGGGACCGAAGGATTCTGAGTCTTAGCTACGAAGTTCAGGACGAAATCAAGCGTCACAGATCCCCACCTCCTCTGGAATGCTTGATGTTGTAGGAAACGACCATGAGGTTCCCCAACTCTCTTTGCAGATGTCAGGGCCAGAAAGAGGGTCATGAGGGTCAGATCCCTGTCTGACGACTCTCGGAGTGGCTCGAAGAGTCTGCGAGTCAAACTCCAAAGGACGAGAGTCACATCCCACCCCGGGGGCCTGAGTTCCCTGGGTGGGAAAGACCTCTCGAAGCTCTTCATCAGGAGGGAGATCTCGAAGGAAGAAGAGATGTCCAGACCTCGCAGTTTAGGGACTATTGCCAGGGTGGCTCTTGGCGAAGAAAAATGAGGAAATCCGCTACCTGCTAAACAGTGGCTCTGAGAGAGAGACCCCGTCCACGACACCAACCAACCACGAAGACGGCCCACTTCCCCTGGTATGCAGCTGCAGAGGGACTGTCCGAGGTATCAGCCATCTCTGTTGCTGCGCAGCGAGAAAAGCCTCTCGCTCGCAAGAGATGGTGGATAACAGCCAGCCGTGAAGACACAGGGACTCAACGGATCGGTGGTACTGTTCTACGTGTGGCTGGCACAGGAGGTTGTGCCAGGGGAGAATCTCTCTCGGTGCTTCGGCGAGCAGAGCCAGCAGGTCCGGGTATCAAACAGCTTGGGGCCATTTGGGGGCTACCAGGATCATCTGGAGATTCGGGATGATCAGCGCCCTGCTGATCACCTTGCGAATCAGACAGAACGGGGGAAAGCGTAAACGAAGAGGTCCCACGGGTGTTGAAGGGCGTTCCTCTGACAGCTTGTCCATGGGTTCCGGCACAAGTACCGAGTAGAAAACCTGGAGTTTTCTGTTGGTGCTGGGTGGCGAACAGGTCTACGACTGGACGCCCCCACAGGTTGAAGAGCCTTTCCACTCGGTTCCTATCACCCTGATCCCGACGGCTGAGCTTGTCTGCTACTACATTCCTCTTACCTGGAATGTAGCAGGCTGACAGCTCTACTGAGTGTGCCACGGCCCACTAGTGCACCTGCAACGTCAACTGGTGCAGCGGAAGGGACACTAGGCTCCCCTGCTTGTTGACGTACACCACTGCCGTGGTGTTGTCGCTCATCAACACCACTGAGTGTCCCACCGGACGATCCGGAACTCTTGGAGAGCGAAGAATGCTGCCTTGAGCTCCAGGACGTTGATGTGAAGGTGCTTGTCATGATGATCCCACACACCCGCAGCCAGCAACATCCTCAGGGTGGGGGGGGGGGGGGGGGGGAGGGGGGGGAGGGGGGGTGGGGAGAAGCACTCCTCTTACGAGGTTCCCGTCGTCCAGCCACCAGGCTACGTCCTGCCACACCTCCTCCCTGAGGGACACGGGGATGAAAGGAGGGTCCCTTGCCTGTGACCAAACACTCCTTTAGTCTCCACTGAAGAGACCGCAGGTGAAGACGCCCGTGAGGGACTAGCTTCTCGAGAGACGACAGGTGGCCGATCACGACTTGCCACTGCTGAGCTGGTTGCTCCTGAAGGGACAGGAACTGTCTTGCTGCCTCGCTGAACCTGCTGATCCGCGTATCTGTGGGGAAGACTCGCCCTGCTACCACGTCGATCAGCATGCCCAGGTACTTCATCCTCTGCTTGGGCTCCGAGATCCGATTCTCGTAATTCACTACAATCCCAGATCGCGGCAGAATTCGAGGAGTCGGTCCCTGTCCTGCAGCAACTGCAAGTGGGAGCTCGCCGGACTAACCAATCGTCGAGATACCTCAGAAGACGTATCCCTACTGAGTGGGCCCAGCCGACAACAGTGCGAACACTCGCGTGAACACCTATGGGGCAGTTGAGATTGCCAAAAAGTCCCAAAACAAAGTGCCCTGAATTGGTACACCGTCCCATCGAGGATGAAGCCGAGGTACTTCCTGGAGGATTGATGGATGGGTATCTGGAAATACACGTCCTTCAGATCCCAGTAGCATGAGTCGTCTCCCTGATGGAATGAGCACTGGTCGTGCTGTTTCCATCGTGAACCGAGTCTGCCGAACGAACCAGTTCAAGGGAGAGAGATCTATCACCGGGCGCCAGGCCCCCCGAGGACTTCTCCACCAGGAAAAGTCGACTGTAGAAGCCCGGTGACTGATCCCATACGATCTCCACAGCACGTTTGCTCAGCATGGCTTCTACTTCCTGCCGAAGCGCTACGACCTTGGTCGAACCAGGAACATACATTTGCAGTTAGATCGGGTTGGAGGTGAATGGTGGCCGAGACTCGAAGGGTAGTAGATATCCCTCCCGAAGGACGTTTACTATCCAAGTCTCCGCTCCAAAGCGCTGCTATGTTGCCCATGGCTCGCCAGGCACCTCCAACTTCCGGCAGCAGGTGAGGGGTAACGCCGTCCCTAGCGTTTCCCTCCTCTTCGACTTCTTCTTCCCAGATCCCCCTCAAGAGAAGGACTGGGAGGAGGGCTGGTTATGGTCACTCCTTACAGCAGAAGTTGAAGGCTTCGACTAGGCAATCGTCTTAGCCGCACAGGAAGCGCTAGCTAAACTTTTGGGCTTAGCCGCAGTCGTCCGAGGTTGCCCAGCCACCTTCGAGACTGCCTGGTGGACAAGACGAGTCACTATCGTCAGTGCACCGTTGTTCCACCCCAGCGTCCACCATCTCTCTGGGGAAGAGAGAGGAGGAACTCCGTACCAGTCCGTTGCGAAGACCCAAGGCCGCCTCTCACCCAGCCGCCCTGGTCACTCGGGTGAGGACAGCGCCCCTACGCCGGAGAACCAGGTTGGCCCACAGGTTAGCCATCTGGTGGGCCAGGTAGGAGATGGCCCTACCTCCAGACTGGCACAGTCTCACAAAAACCGGGTCCCCTTCAGTAGAAATGTTCCTTAAGGAGGCCGCGGCCTTCGACACTGTGAGGGACCACAGGGCGATCTATGAGACTGCTTGGAATGCTGCCATAGCGGTAGATTCCAAGGCGAGTGCCTCTTGCTGCGAGAACACAGTGGTTCTCCGACAGGAGCTGCTGCAGACACCCCCGGAGTTAGCCTAGCTAGTTCCAGGTTAACCTGTTTGGGCGGCAAAGGGTTTTCCGAAGGCACGTAGAATCGCTTCTGTTGCAGTAGAGGTGGGGGAAGGAGCTTCGAAGACCTACCGGATCGAAGCGAATCCTCCTGTCCGGAGACAAGAGCGTCCACCTTGCTCAGTACGCTGTCAGCCAAGGCTGATCGCGGCAGACCCATTGTCGTCCTGGGTTCCTTCTTAGGTCGCCAGAACGCCTCCAAACTTGATGTAGGCTCAGAAGGTGGGAGCGGCGATCCTTCCTCGAGGTCGTTGTGCTGATGAATCAGTGCAATAACCTCAGCGAACGACCTCTGGATCTCGGGAGTGACTGCATCCTGTGGAGTTGGACCGTCAAGCCCCTCCAGCGAGAACGCCTCCCAAGATCATCCTCCTTCCACAGGAGGAACCGCAACAGACCCGTCATGGTCTCCTCCTGCCACTTGCGCGCACGATCTGGTCGGTCCTAGGACCGTGTCAGGTTCGTAGGGCGTCGTGGAGGGACCTCGCCTGATTGCCTCGCTCTTCCCGGTGTAGCCCGAAGAAGTTGAAGGGATCGGAGAGGGAGACCTGATGCTCCCCCCGCACTCACCGGCAGAACTGGTGTGCTGAGGGGGCTGCAGGCGATCGCCAACCCGCGGTGGAGATCGAGCTGCAGGCCTGGTCGAGCGGCTGGCCCGAGAACAGCGGCGACGGTCCTGAGCGTCAGAAGAGCTGCTGCTGGTCCTGCTCTCCGCCCGGTCCCGGTAGAAGCAGCGGTCAGGGGACCTGCTTAGTCCGCTGTCGCAGTGAGAACAAGGCCTGTCCTATGGCGCGCCACGCCGCTTGGACCAGCCATGGCTGGTTCAGGCGACCGAGGGGACTGCTTCCTAGCCTCAGCCCGTGGCCGGTCTGGGACCACCGCGTCAGCCCTGGGTACCAGCGGATCGCCACGAGAGCGATCGCTGGTCTGGTGGGAGTCACCTGAGTGACCCCCGCCAGTCTTCCGCCCCGTGCCTGGATCCTGGCGCCGAGTGGACTCGGTTGCCTGGGTCTTGGCTGCACGGTCACCCGCGGGTGACCATACACTCGGTACCTCTCGCGAGCGAGAGGCCGAAACGGTACCTGGCGCTGAGGCAGAACCTCTGGCGCCCAGGCAAGGAGGTACTGGTGGTAGCCGGTGCTCCTTCGGTCCCCGTCTTCTTCTTCCTTGCGGAAAAGGAGAGACAGGCCCTGTTCCTGAAGGAACAAGAGGACCAGCGGAAGTCCCACCCGTCCCACCGGTGTGGGACGGGCTTAGAAGTCTGAGGACAATGCCTTCTTAGGGGGAGGAGGCAACCTTCTTCTTAGGCTGTGGGGCCTTAGAAGTCAAAGGGGAAGCGGCAGCAGACGACGACAACGAAGAAGATGATGAAGACGAAGACGACACCTTCCTCCTCTTCTTCTTCCTCCTCAGCTTCTTCAGGACCTCCGTCAGGTCTTCCATCCAGGACGGAGCCGGAGCCGGAGCAGTTGCCGAAGCAACAGGGCCCAAACTGCACCTGTCAGGAAGGACCTGAGGTGGGAGCAGCAACACCACGGGCAGGAACTGGTACTGGGGCTGGAGTGGCATCGTAGTCAGGAACAGGAGGCGGGGCGGAACCAGCAGCATCCTCTGCACAGGAGACAGGTCCAGAGGCGAGCTCTTGGACACCAGAAGTCAGGGGCTGGAGCAAGAGCGCCGAACCCAGGTGGCAGCAACACCGCGGACATCCTCACCTCCGGCAGCGGCGCCTGCACAGCAGCTGTCGGGGTCACAGCGGCTACGTGCTGGGTATAGACCAGGTGTGGCAAAGCAACGTAGCCCAGCGTGGACACCGTTGTGGTAGTCGTGGTGGTCGGACCGTGGGTTACCGGCATGGCCCCTCTTGCCAGGTGACTCAGCAGCCCTTGAATCGTCGGTGTCCCTTGGAGCCCCAGCAAGTATCAGGGCCGTCCGAGATCGTCTCCCGTGGCAGCCAAACCTGAAGAAGGAAAAGTCGGGTGAGTCAGTGGGGGGGAGGGGGGTTCCCCTCGCCTGGGGGTGGGGACAGTTCCCACTGCGAGCGAATGGACGACCCCGAATATAACTGGATGTCGGGGTACCTCGCCTCCCCTCCACGCTCAACTGATTGTGAGAGAGTTGAAGGAGCGAGATACCTCCCCCGAAGGGGAAGGAGCCATACGAGGGAGCTGAGATGGGGGAAAGAAAGAAGAATATGTGTCCGTAACCAAGGGAGTAACTGGAGATCCTTCCAATGACTCCTTGGCCGGCTTACACAGCTTCTTCCTCCCCCCATAGCGCTCCCACTGCTCCTCCGACCATGATACACATACATCACGTAACGGTGCGAGAGCATTCTCGCCTCGACACCGAGTACAAAATTCATGAGGGTCAACTTCAAAAAGGACCGAAAGGCCCCACCACTTACGGCCCTCCACACAGGGCACAATCTGCGGCTGATAGGGGGTTTTCTCCCGCTCTCGTGATTCCATTTCCATTACAATGAAGCACTGTATGAATATAAAAACACACACGTACTTACTTATATCCTTTGCACTAGCACACAGTAAAAGGAAAAGCAAAAAAGTCTTCACGCAGTGAAGCAAATCAAGCATACGACAGAAACGGGCAGAGAGGCGAGCAACACGTCCATCCACCAACGCGGCCGAAAGCAAAGTGACTCCTCTCCTCGCAGTCGGACTGACCGCCAACTGCTGGACAAGTAGGTTAACTACCGAACCCCCTTGTTCGAAGCTTACGACCGGTTCAGCTGCCTCTAGGTACCTTCCTGTTGTTAAAGGACCGAGGGTTTGTATGCGTATCAGAACAAATTTCAATTCTTTGGTATCTCACTCTTTTTTCCAGCATCTGTACACTACATCCTTGCATCACCTCCCCATGTACTTCCTGACCTAAAACCTTAAAAATAAAACTGGCACCAGGATGTTTCTATTTAAAAAAGTAAGATGTCTAATACAGCTGCAATTTGAGCTGAGGTAAGACTCACATCATAGCTGAATTAATGAGCCATTTGCTCAAAATTCGTCATGAATAATATTTCCATCAAGATTCAACACTGGGCAAAAATGCTTCTTCCTTCGAACACCTACATATTTCATTGCATAGTTGTACATTCATTCCATTTGTATTATCACTGGCAGCATCCACTACTGATTTGCACAGACTCTTGAAGTCCTCAGAGAACTGTGGAAAATTATGGGAAACATGAAATGAATTCATAATCTTGATTTTCCAGATGCTAACCGGAGAATGAAACATGACAATTTGTCCAATATTGCATTTTTCCTAACTATACAAACCTGAGGTCCTTTTACAATAGGAAGGTTACTAGCGGCAGCTGGATAGGTCGTAAGCTTTCGAACAAGGGGTTCGGTAGTTAACTGCTTGTCCGACAGGCGCGCGCGCGCGACTGGGAGGTAAACAAATCACTTTTGCTTTTGGCCCAAGCAAAAAAACTGCAGAGTGAGGGGTGGCATGAGGTGGGACTATGTGTAAAAGGACCTCAGGTTTGTATAGTTAGGAAAAATGCAATTTTGGACAAATTGTCATTTGTTCCGACACGGCATACAAACCTTCGGTCCTTTTACAATAGGAAGACTCACTTCTTGGTGGGAGGAATCTGAGTCTTTTGTGAACAGAACTAGTGTTCGCCCAACCTTGGAATGCCTCCCTGGTCGTAAGAGCGAGGGAGGGATCCAAGCCTCTGTCCGATTGATCGGGGTGTGCACCGCAGGATCAATGGTCAGACCTCTGGACCGAGTACTAAGAGAGAGGCAAGCGTGTCTCTTCGTACCAGCAATGTAAGAACTTGTTCCTGTACAGGAGCAAATATAAAGTCATGGGTTTGTCTCTTGTTGGCATCCACTTCCCCCCCCTTGTAGGAGGAAGTGGTGGATATTCTGCTTCTATCCCTAGTGAAAGGGATAGAATGGGGCTCTGTCATATAGCTCACCTGCATCTCGTCCTCATCCAGCGTAGTGACGACCGTGACCCACCTCTGCCCACAGGTAGAGGAGGAGGAAAAGATGGGAAGAGAAGCCAGTCACTCACTCATTCACACATCCATCCGCACAGTCACACCAGGACTCGATGCTGTTCAGCCAGCGAGGGTCTGGGTTAGCTACACAACTTGTTGAGCAGCCACCACGGGTCCCAAGGAAAAGGTATCCCAAGGACCTGTGGGCAATATCCCGAAGGTTAGAAGGAACGTAAAGGTAGTCTGGTTAGACCAGACCCCTGCCTTCAGGACCTGCGCCACGGAGAAGTTCTTACGAAACGCCAAACAAGGGGCCAATACTTCTGACTTCGTGGGTAGCTCGTCGGGACGGGACGTACTGGATGTTCGTCACTACCATCTCCTCATACGCCCTCCCTGATGACCTCACGCAGCCAGAATGAAAGAGTTCTTGGATACTTCTTTCTTGGTTACCCCGTCGGTGCTAACGAAGAGGCGTCAACACTCAGGCCTGAGGTGCCGAGTTCTCTTCAGATAGCGCCGTAGCGCCCTCACAGGACAAAGCAGCATCTCATCCGCATACATTATCAGTGAAGTCCATTAGGGAGGGAATCGTGAAAGACTCGAACCTGTCGTCAGGGACCGAAGGTTTCCGAGTCTTCGCAACGAAGTTCGGGACGAAATCGAGCGTCACAGATCCCCATCCCCTGGAGTGTCGTACATTGAAGGAAAGACCATGAAGTTCCCCTACTCTCTTCGCCGATGCCAGGGCCCCAGCAAGAAGAGGGTCTTGAGGGTCAGATCCCTGTCTGACGACTCTCGGAGTGGCTCGAAGGGTCTTCGAGTCAAACTCCTAAGGACGAGGAGTCACCATCCCACGCAGGGGGCCGGCCTGAGTTCCCTGGGTGGGCAAGACCTTTCAAAGCTCACTCCATGAGCAGGAGATCTCGAACGAGTTCGAGATGTCCAATCCCCTCAGTTTCAGGACTAGTGCCAGGGCGGCTCTATATCCTTTGACTGTGGGGACTGAGAGGAGCTTCTCTCGGCGAAGAAAAACGAGGAAATCCGCTACCTGCTGAAGAGTGGCTCTGAGAGGAGATATACCCCGTCTACGACACCAACCACAGAAGACGGCCCACTTTCCCTGGTACACAGCTGCAGAGGACTGATGGACGTTTCCAGCCATCTCTGTTGCTGCGCTACGAGAAAAGCCTCTCGTTCGCAAGAGATGGTGGATAACAGCCAGCCGTGAAGACGAAGGGAAACTGGACTGTCTGGTGGTACCGCTCTACGTGTGGCTGGACGAGAAGGTTGTGCCAGGGGGAATCTCTCTCGGTTCTCCTGCGAGAAGAGCCAGCAGGTCCGGATACCAAATGGTCTGGGGCCATTTGGGAGCCACCAGGATCATCCTGAGATTCGGGGTGACCAGTGCTCGACTGATCACCTTGCGAATCAGGCTGAACGGGGGAAAGGCGTAAGCGAAGAGGTTGTCCCACAGGTGTTGAAGAGCGTCCTCTGCAGCTGCCCATGGGTCCGGCACGGCTGAAAAGAAAACCTGAAGTTTTCTGTTGTGCCGGGTGGCGAACAGATCCACGACTGGTCGCCCCCACAGGTCGAAGAGCCTTTCCGCCACGTCCTGGTGTAGAGACCATTCGGTCCCTATCACCTGATCCCGACGGCTGAGCTTGTCTGCTACTACATTCCTCTTCCCTGGAATGTAGCGTGCTGACAGCTCTATTGAGTGAGCCTCGGCCCACTCGTGCACCTGCCGAGTCAACTGGTACAACGGGAGAGACACTAGGCCCCCCTGTTTGTTGACGTAAGCCACCACCGTGGTGTTGTCGCACATCAACACCACTGAGTGTCCCATCAAGCGTCCTGAAACTCTTGGAGCGCGAGAAGAAACGCTGCCTTGAGTTCCAGTACATTGATGTGAAGGTGCTTGTCGTGCTCGTCCCACACTCCTGAAGTCAGCAACTCCTCCAGGTGTGCGCCCCATCCCTCGGTCGATGCGTCTGAGAACAGCTGCATCTCCGGGGGGGGAGTGCGTAGAGGCACTCCCTTTAAGAGGTTCCTGTCGTCCAGCCACCAGGCTAGGTCCTGCCTCACCTCCGGTGTCAGAGACACTGGAAAGCTTGGGGGATCCGTTGCCTGTGACCAACTCTCCTTTAGTCTCCACTGAAGAGACCGCAGGTGAAGACGCCCGTGAGGGGACTAACTTCTCGAGTGACGACAGGTGTCCCGATCACGACTCGCCATCGCTGAGCTGCCTGTTCCTGCCGAGACAGGAACTGGCCGGCTGCCTCCCTGAATCTGCTGATCCGCGAGTCTGCGGGGAAGACTCGCCCTGCTACCGTGTCGATCAGCATACCCAGGTACTTCATCCTCTGCTTGGGCTCGAGATCGGACTTCTCGAAGTTCACAACGATCCCCAGATCGCGACAGAACTCGAGTAGCCGATCCCTGTCCTGTAGCAACTGCGAGCGGGAGCTCGCCAGGACTAACCAATCGTCGAGATACCTCTATCAGACGTATCCCGTGTGCGAATGGGCCCAATGCAGACACAGAGTGAACACTCCGCGGGTGTAACACCTGTGGGGCGGTTGAGAGACCGAAGCAAAGTGCCCTGAATTGGTACACCATCCCCCCGTCGAGGATGAAGCGGAGGTACTTTCTGGAGGACTGATGAATGGGTATTTGGAAATACGCATCCTTGAAGTCCACTGAAAGCATGAAATCGTTCTCCCTGATGGAGTCGAGCACGGAACGTGCCGTCTCCATCGTGAACCGGGTCTGGTGAACAAACCGGTTCAGGGGAGAGAGATCTATCACCGGGCGCCAGCCCCCCGTAGACTTTTCCACCAGGAAAAGTCGACTGTAGAAGCCTGGTGACTGATCCGTGACGATCTCTACAGCTCGTTTGCTCAGCATGGTCTTGATCTCCTGTCTCAATGCTACGTCCTTCGAAGATCCTGGAACGTACGACTGCTGTTGGACCGGGTTGGAGGTGAGGGGTGGCTGAGATTCGAAGGGTAATAGATATCCCTCCCGAAGGACATCTACAATCCAGTCTCGCGCCGTAGCGCTGCCTAAGTAAGTTGCCCAATGGCTGGCCAGGCACCCCCCCCCACTTGTTCCGGCATCGCAGGTGAGGGGGAACGCCGTCCCTAGCGTTTCCCCCCTTTCTTCGACTTCTTCCCAGAGCCTCCTCGGGAGAAGGAGGGCTGGTTACGGCCCCCCTTTGCAGAAGACGAAGAAGACAGAGTCTTTCCACGAGGCTTCGACGCGACTACCGTCTTAGCCACAGTGGAAGCGCTAGCCGAGCTCTTTGGCTTGGCCGCAGTTCGAGGCTGCCCAGACGCCTTCGAAACTGCCTGGTGTACCAGACGGTCACTGTCATCAGTGCGCCGTCTGTCCACCGCAGCGTCCACCATCTCTCCTGGGAAGAGAGAACGGGGAAACTCCGTAACGGTCCAGCGAAGTCCCAATGCCGCTCACGCCCAGCCGCCCTGGATACTCGAGTAAGGACAGCGTCCCTACGTCGGAGAACCAGGTTGGCCCACAGGTTTACCGTCTGGTGGGCTAGGAAGGAGATGGCTCTTCCCCCAGACTGGCAAAGCCTCCTGAAGGCCGAGTCTTCTTCGGGAGAAATTCCCCCGGAGTTGGCTGCGACCTTAGACACCGTGAGGGTACCGACAGGTCTATCCAGGAGACTGCCTGGAAAGCTGCCATGCCAGTAGATTCCAGACCGAGTGCCTCTTGCTGCGAGAACCATAGGTTCTCTGACAGGAGCTGCTGCAGAGACACACCCGGCGTTAGCCTGGCTAACTCGGTTCACCTGTTTGGGCGGCATCGGGTCTTCAGACGGCACGTAGAAATGCAGCTGTCGCAGTAGAGGAGGCGGAAGCAGCTTGCTCGACCTGCTAGACTTGAGAGAGCCGTCATGTCCGGAGACAAGAGACTCTACCTGGTCCAGCACTGAGTCGGCAAGCTCCGATCGCGGCAGACCCACCGTCGGTCTGGGTTCCCTCTTCAGGCCCCAGAACGACTCGAGCCGGGACGTGGGCTCGGAAGGTGGAAGCGGCGATCCTTCCCCGAGGTCGTTGTGCTGACGGATCAGCGCAATTACCTCGGCAAAGTTCCTCTGGATCTCAGGAGTGACCGCGTCCTGAGGAGTAGGACCATCCAGTCCCTCGAACAGGAGCAGCTCCCGAGACCCTCCCCCCTCGAGGGGGGGAACAGCGACAGACCCCTCTCGGTCTCCTCCAGCCACTTGCGCATACGTCCTGGCCGGTCCGAGAACCGTGCCTGGCACGTAAGGCGTCGTGGTGGGATCATGAGGGGCGCACCCCTCACGATCACTCCTCCAATACCTCGCTCCTCCCGGTTGTAACCCGAGGAGGTTGAAGGTGACGGGGGGAGAGGCAGACCCTAACAGCTGCCCCCCTCCAGCGCCTCTGCTGGCAGAACAACCAGCGGGCTTGGAGGGCTGCAGGCGATCGCCAACCCGCGGTGGCGATCGAGCTGCAGGCCTGGTCGAGCCGTCTCGCTGTGGAAAACGGCTGGACTGAGCACGCGGCCCCGGTCTCGTGTGTCAGAAGGAGCTGGTGCTGGTCGCCGTATAAAACCCGATCGCTCTCTGTGAGAGCGACGGTCAGGCGACCTCGCCAGCTCCACTGTCACGGTGAGACCGGTGCGTATCCTCATGGCACGTCACATCACTGGTACCAACCGTGGCTGGCACCGGCGAACGGGGGAACCTCTTCCCAGCCTCAGCCCGTGGCTGGTCGTGGACCCGTCAACGTCAGCCCCGGGTAACCAGCTGGTCGCCGCGAGAGCGAGAGCTGGTCTGGTGAGTCGCGTGAGCGGCTGTCACCAGTCTTCCGCTCCGTGCCGTGAACCTGACGCTGAGCTGGCTCAGAGGTCTGGTTCCTAGCTGCACGGTCGCTGGTGGGCGACCGTACACTCGGTACCTCTCGCGAACGAGAGGCCGAGACGGATCCTGCTGCCGTGGCAGAACCACTAAAACAGCAGGCGATGGAAGTGCCGGTGTTAACCGACACTCCTCTGGTCCCCGTAGTCTTCTTCCTTGCGGAAGAAGAGACGGGGCCCTGCTCCCGAAGGAGCAGGATGACCAGCGGAAGAAGAGACGGGCCCTGCTCCCGAAGGAGCAGGATGACCACGGAAGAAGGAGACGGGCCCTGCTCCCGAAGGAAGAAGGATGACCAGCGGGAAGAAAAACCCCACCGTCTCACCGGAGCGAGACGGGCCCTTAGAAGTTCCCGAAGGAGACTTCTTAGGGGGGGAGGAGGCGACCTTCTTCTTCTTAGGCTGTGAAGCCTTAGAAGATGAAGGGGGAGAGGCGGCAGACGACGACGAAGAAGACGACGACGACACCTTCCTCCTCTTCCTCTTCTTCTTCGTCAGCTTCCTCAGGACCGATGTCAAATCCGTCATCCAGGGCGGAGCCGGGGCTGCTGTTGCCGAAGCAACAGGGCCCGGACGCACCTGTCCGAACAGATCGGCATCGGGAGCAGCGGCGCCACGAACAGGAACAACGTCAGCAGGTGCAGGCATCACAGGAACAGCAGTGGAGATGGCAGGAACAGACACAGGAACAGCAGCGGTAGTCGGCATCATCACGTCAGTAAACAGCGGCTGGGCAGGTACGGCAGGTACGGCAGGCTGTACAGGCAGATAGGTGGACGGACCAGCGGGGGCAAACCGACATCCTAGTACTGGCGGGAGGTCCAGGGGCGAGCTCTTCGGGCACACGAAGTCCGGTCGAGGCAGCACGGCAAACCCAGGCGGCGGCATCACACTCCCCCGTGGTACGGCGATCGGCCCCTGCACCGATGGAGTTGGTGTTACAGACACCGCGTGCGGGGAATACACCAGGTGAGGAGGTGAAGCATAGCCAGGGGTCGACAGGGTCGTGGTAGTGGTTGTCACCGTAGCATGCGTGACCGCAACAGAGCCAGCGAGATGGTAGAGCAGCCCCTGGACACTCGGCACGCCCTGCAGACCCAACGATGCCCACACCTGTCCAAGGTCGTCCATTCGCAGCAACAGCACCTGAGGAAGAAAACAAGGTCGGGTGATTAGCAGGATCCTCTACCCGTCCGTGTGATGTAGACGAACGGATAGAGGACCCAGAGTACAACTCAACGTCGGGGTATCTCGCGCCCTCCTCCACACTCGACAGATCGGGTGAGGAGAAGGACCTAGAAACCCCCCCCGCAGGGGAAGGCGCCAAACGTGGGAGCTGAGCAGGAGGCAGGAAAGAAGACGAAGTGTCCGTAACCAAAGGAGTCGCGGGAGAGCTCTCCGACGACTCCTTTGTAGGCCTTCGCTTCTTCCTACCCTCGTACAAGCCCCACTGCGCCTCCGACCAAGACATACATACTTCACAGGGCTCGGCGCGGGTACACTCACGCCCCCGACACCGAGCACACAAAATATGGGGATCGATCTCTGGGAACGAGCGGAATTTTCCGCATTTATGCCTTCGGTACCCGGGCACAATCTCCGGAGAGTACGCGGGGTCGTGGAGAGTCCATGATCGATTAATTCACAATAAATGATGAACAAAATAAAGGAATGATTGTACTTACAAGTATTCACACCAAAGAGAAAACCACAACCATACAACCAGGAAAGCAAACGACGAACAAAAGCGGGCAGAGAGCGTAGAACCACACACTTCCACTCGCTGTGAGGCCGAAAGCAAAAGTGATTTGTTTACCTCCCAGTCGCGCGCGCCTGTCAGACAAGCAGTTACTCTACCGAACCCCTTGTTCGAAAAGCTTACGACCTATCCAGCTGCCGCTAGTAACCTTCCTATTGTAAAGGACCGAAGGTTTGTATGCCGTGTCGGAACAACTTTCTCTTTTTTTCAATAAACAAATTTCAGTTGTGCATCACCTTGAAACAAACAAGTTAAACAGAGCAGCAGAATTGAATAAATCCTTAAATAAGATCAAGTCTATTGCACATTTGTACATGAAACTAATCACTGTGTCATTCTATTTACAAATAACTGCCTTGTAATGGATTCTTCAAATCCATTAGTAGATTTGTATCTTACTCTATGAAACTTTAACATAAATTTCATATACAACAGGCAAGTGTATGCATGAATAATGTACTAGTTTGAAACAGTAGCTTAGGTTAAAATAATGGTTGGAAAGTGCTGTCTTTCATAAATCCTCATAACAAAAAGTTGCAGGTTAGATCTAAACTTCAAGGTGGCCAAAACATGAGTGATGAGTTATCTGTTATGCAGCATATCTATCAATGTAAAGATTACACCATGGCAATATTAAAATAACTCTGTCTACCACCCTTGTTATGACACTACCAAACATATAACTGTTTGTCCCATAACGATTACAACTTCAACAGGTCCACAACAGCAGCTTACATCGTAAGTGTAGTACAGGGGTTGTGCCGAGAAGTGAAAACCGCCATTAACTGAAACTCAGCGGTTTATGGCACCATAATGTTGCCTACGGCGTCTCTGTTAGGAATGCTATGATGCCATACTATTATTGGCACCATCGATAGATAACCGGAACTCGGCCTGTTATGGTGCCAAAAATAAAACCGGATCGCCGATGACCCGGGGACTGCCTGGACTATCTTGTTTAGTACTATACAGCAGTCCCTGTTAGACGGGGTTCCATTCTTGAGATGCGCTGTAACCCGAAAATCGCCGTAAGCCGGATCATCATCAAAATCCTAAGAAAATTACAATTTGTCAAAAATTGCATTTTTCCTACCTATCAAACCTGAGGTCCGTTTAACAATAGGAAGGTAACTAGCGGCAGCTGGGACGGTCGTAAGCTTCGAACAAGGGGGGAGAAAACGGTAGTTTAACTGCTTGTCCGATCGTGCGCGGCGCCCGAGAGGTGAAGAATCACTTTTGCTTTAGGCCCATGCAAAAAGTTGCAGAGTGAGGGGTGGCATGAGGTGGGACTATATGTAAAGGGACCTCAGGTTTGTATAGTTAGGAAAAATGCAATTTTCGACAAATCGTCATTTGTTCCGATACTTAATACAAACCCTCGTCCTTTAACAAAGGAAGACTCACTATTGGTGGGAGGAGTCTGAGTCTTTTTGGTGAACAGACTGGTGTTCGTCCAACCCTGGAGTGCCTCCCTGGTCGTAAGAGCAAGGGAGGGATCCAAACCTCTGTCCGATTGATCGGGGTGTGCACCGCCAGGATCAATGGTCAGACCTCTGGGCCAAGTACTAAGAGAGAGGCAAGCGTATCTCTTCGTACCAGCAAGCAAGAACTTGTTCCTGTTTGCAAGAGACAATCATAAAATGATGGGTTTGTCTCAAGTTGGCATCCACTTCCTCCCCCTTGTTGGAGGAAGTGGTGGATATTACTCCTATCCCTACTGAAAGGGATAGGATGGTGCTCTATTGAGTAGCTCACCTGCATCTCGTCCTTACCCAGAGGTAGAGGGAAGAAAAAGATGGGAAGAGGAGCCAGTCACACTCTCATTCACTCATCCATTCTTACGGTCACACCAGGACTCGATGCTGTTCAGCCTGCGAGGGTCTGGGTTAACTACACAACGTGTTGAGCAACCACCACGGTTCCCAAGGAAAAGATCCAAGGACTGTGGGCAATATCCCGAAGGTAGAAGGAGGTGCATTGTGTCCGGTTGGACCAGGCCCTGCCTTCACTACCTGCGCCACGGAGAAGTTCTTGCGGAACGCGAGAGAATGATGAAGAGGCGTCCACACTCATCCTGGGTGTCGAGTTTCTTCAGACAGCTCCGTCGCCCCTTCACAGGACAAAGCAGCATAGCCTTCGTATCGGAGGCGGTGAAGTCCATTAGGGAGGGTATTGTGAAGGACTCGAACCAATCGTCAGTTACCGAAGGGTTCTGAGTCTTCGCTACGAAGATCGGTACGAAATCGAGCGTCACAAATCCCCATCCCCTTGTGCTTGACTTCTCAAGAGAAGTCATGCAGTTACCTAAGACGAAAAGAAGGGAATAGTCGTATGACCTATCCCTCTTCTCGACTTTGGTTATGTACAGTACTCATACTGACAAGCTATTAAGACGAAGTAATGATTGCTCTGGAACAACCGAACTAAGTCCACAGCATAGTTCGTAACTGACTCGGGCGCTCTGACAGCTGCCGACTGACTGGTTCGGAATCGGTAGTGAGGCAAGTTGTCCAAGCATCCGGGTAAGTCACGTGACCTTCGCCCTTTAAAAAGTTATGCTGAGAGACCAAACAAATAATATATTTGTTAGTCACCGATGCCGGACGGCGCAGTGATGATTCTCTTAATGCATAAGCTCAAAAGGCGAAAGTCAATTGCCTTCAAAAGACCGAGGTCCTTGATGGCAAGAAAATCTCATAGACGTTGAATCTCAGCTAAGGAGAAACAACACTATGTGACGTTGAAGACGAAGGTAGGCAATGAATGCAACCTACGTCTTCCAGCTGAATTGAGAGAGGGAATCTCAAGATTCTAAACCTGTGCTTACAAATGACTGAAAACGCTAACCGCCATTTCATTGCTGTCCGGTGTGCAATGAAAAGCGGGGCGTTCTTCAGTAATGAAAACACAGGGGAGAGCCGCCTGAAGAACTGCTTCTCATGGGCTGAACGTTTGGAAGTAGAGCTGGCAGGTGTGGGAGTAGGCGATGTCTTTCAATACATCTGCTAATCCGGGGTGAACAATGAACAATTGCACACCTCCGAATACAAGATATTTTGAGGACAAACTCAGATTCCGCAAAAATCATTCGCATTATCGCGATACGATGCAGCAAGAGACTATTACAGAATTCTGTTACCGTGCGGTAAACAGAAAGATGAGAGTCGAATAGATATCTCTGTTTTAAATTCTCGCAATACCGAAGACGATGAATACTAGTGTCACAGCAGTAGATGGTCATTTCATGTATGCGAGAATCCCCGTTTAATCAGAGACTTAAGTCCGTGATTGTTGGGCAGAGATACGGTTGGTATTCAATCAAAGCAGGTGAGAAAGACATAACCAACCGTTCATCTCGAAGCGGCAGCTGGTACTGAAATGCCTCGGGCAATTCAATACGCAGTAGCTGTCGCTGACCATCTTCATCCTGAGTTGCCAAGTAATCCTTTTCCACGAAGGAATGCGTTCGGCTAGAACCACCGAGCATAAAAAGATATTGCTCGAGCAATTATATTTTATACGAACGAATTTCGGTAAATATAAAAGCTTAAATGGTGTTGTTGTGACAACACCTAAGTATATAAAATTGAAACTGGAAACTCCTGGGAGGTTGCAGGCAACCCCGAGTCGCAGTTCAATTAGAATACTTCTCGTCTAAGTCGCAATCCGTAGAATAACCAGGATATGCGCCTACCCCTCGGACCATTCAACTGCTTAGCAGAATCATGTCGCGAGGTTAATATACGTAGTATATTTGTAGGATTCTGAACAACGATCTCCATCCTAAATTCTTTCCTTCAAGAAAACAAAATAAGGATTGGAGATCGACCGCCTTCGATCTCTAAGAAAGAGAGAAGGAGAAGTCTTGCCCCAAGGAAAGGAAATGCTTCAATGGTGAACAGAATACCGAAGACGATAGTTCAAGCCAAACTGGATATTCCGTCCGTTCTCTCTAATGCAGGGCTGACCGCCACTGTGAGATATCTTCCTTCGGCGACAGTCTTCTTCAAACGCTAAGAACTCCAGGAATTCGAGCATTCGGCGAGATTCCCGATTATCGTGGTAACAATTATCGGGAATACTCGTCTAACTCCCTTGGACAGTGGTCTCGCTATGTGTGCTAGAAATTCTGCAGAATTCTAAGCGCCCAGCGAAACCCCCACCGGATTCGTTAAAACGAATATCGGTTGGTTTGTCCTCTCGATTCCCGTAGAAATCGGAGATGCTGCAGGGTCCCTCCTCCACGACCGGGGTTACGTCAGGTAGGACCCGAAGGTCCCCCCGATAGCGCAGTCCCCAATCGTGGGATCCTACAGAGAAGTCTGTAGGATCCTACCCCTTTCCCTCGTAGCCGTAAGGAGAGAGGGAAGAATGGGGAAGGAAAGGGATATTGCTCCCCGCCCTTCCAGCGGCACTACAAGTCATTGGAGACGAGAGTAGGAGCAGCCATCACCTTGCGGCGATGGCCCCCTTCCTCCCACCCCTCTCCCCCCCGAGGAGGGTCACGAACTCGTGCTGTAGGTAAGCATCTGCCACCACTGTGAACTTCGTCTGGGTTGGGGCTGATCGACACCTGACAGGAGAGCCAAAAACCGTCCTCTGACTCATTCCAGTCCTCGTCGAGATCGAAACCTCTCAGGAGGACGGAAGGGGGGGAGAAGAAGAGCTGCAATACTCCGAAAAAAAAACGCGCTGTCGCGGCAGGGAGGAAGGGGAATTAGCTTGCCCGACCGGCTAGACCTGAGAGAGCCTTCTCGTCCGGAGACGAGAGGCTCTCCTGGTTCAGAACCGAGTCGAGAAGCTCTTATCGCGGCAAGCCCACCGTCAGTCTGGTTCCCTACTCGGGCTCGAGAACGACTTGAGCCGTGGAGCGGCGATCCTTTCCCAGGTCATTGTGCTGACGAATCAGTGCAATAACCTGGGCAAAGTTACGTTGAATCTCGGAATTACAGCGTCTTGAGGAGTAGGACCGTCCAGTCCCTCCAACAAGAGCAGCTCCCAAGACCCTCCTCCTTCAGAAGAAGGACCAGCAACAGATCCCTGACGGTTGCCTCCAATCACTTGCGCGTACGTCCTGGCTGGTCCTAAGACCATACCTGGCACGTGCGGCGCCGTGACGGGATCGTGAGCTGCGCATCTCTCACGATCACTCCTATATACCTCGCTCTTCCTGGCGTATGCCGAGGAAGTTTGAAGGTATCGGAGATACAGACCTGACGCTACCCCCCCCCCCCCCCCCCGGCCACCCCCCCCCGGGTCGCCTCCAATCACTTGAGCTACCTCGCTCTTCCCGGCGTACCCCGAAGAAGTTTAAGGTAGTGGAGAGGACAGACCTGACGCTACCCCCTCCCGCTCGCTGGCAGGACCAGCGTACGTGGGGGGCTGCAGCCGATCACCAACCCGCGGTGGGGATCGATCTGCAGGCCTGGCCGTGCTGCTCACCTGTGGCGAGCGGCTCGACTGAGCACGTCGACCCCGGTCCCGTGCGTCAGACGAGCTGCTGCTGGTCGCCCTATCCGCAGCGGTCCCTGTGGGAGCGGCGGTCAGGTGACTTGCAGAGCTTCGTTTTTTCGCGGTGGAGGGAACCGGTGAGCGTCCTCAAGGCGCATCAAACCGCTGGCTGGTACCGATGGTCGTGGGGACCTACTCCCAGCCTCAGGCCCGTGGCTGGTCAGAGACCGTCACGTCTACCAGGGTTACCAGCTGGTCGCTGCAAGAGCGGCCGCTGTCCTGGCGAGAGTCACATGAGCGGCTCTCACCAGCTTCTGCTCTGTGCCGCGGTCCTGGCGCCGAGCGAAACTCTAGCGCCAAAATTTTGGCTATACGCTCTCCCGCCGGGAGATCGTATACTCGGAATTTCTCGCGAATGAGAGACCGAGCCGAACCTGCCGTAGCGGCAGCGCCGCAAACACCAGGCGAGGAAGTAGTCGGTACGCCTCTGGTCCCCGTCTTCTTTTTCCTTTTGTGGAAGAGGAGACGGACCCTGTTCCTTCGAAAGAGCAGGAGGACCGGCAGAAGAACCCCCCCCGTCCCACGGCGTGGAACGAGCCCTTAGAAGTTCCCGAAGGAGTCTTCTTAGGGGGGGAAACCCGGGTTACCAGCTGGTCGCTGCGAGAGCGGCCGCTGGCCTGGCGAGAGTCAACCTGAGGCGGTCTCTCACCAGCCTTCTGCTCCGTGCCGCAGTCTTGGCGCCAAGCGAACTCTGGCGCCGAAACTTTGGCTGCACGGTCTCCCGAGGGAGAGCGTACACTCGGGATCCGTCCCGCGAACGAGAGACCGAGCCGGAACCTGGCGTAGCGGCATCGCCGCCGGAACCTGGCGTAGCGGCATCGCCGCCGGAACCTGGCGTAGCGGCATCGCCACTAGCACCAGGCGAGGAAGTACCAGAGCTAACCGATACTCCTCTGATCCCCGTCTATCTCTTCCTTACGGAAGGGGAGACGGGTCCCGCTCCCGAAGGAGCAGGAGGACCAGCAGAAGGACCCCACCGTCCACCGGGGTGGGACGGGGCCCTTAGAAGTTCCCGAAGGAGACTTCTTAGGGGGGGGGGGGGAGGCAGAGCCTTCTTCTTCTTCTTCGGCTTACGGGCCTTAGAAGTCGAAGGGGAAGAGGCAGCAGCAGACGATGAAGACGAAGATGACACCTTCCTCTTCTTCTCCTCTTCTTCGTCAGCTCACGCAGACAGTGTCAGGTCCTCCATCCAGGCCGCCGGAGTCGGGCCTATTGCCGAAGCAACACGGCCCGACTGCACCTGTCCGGAAGGACCTGGGACTGGGGGAAGACACACCATGGACAGGCGCAGGAACCAGGAGCAACAGAAACAGCAACCAGCTCAGGAGTGGCAGGAACAGCAGCAGCGGTAAACACAGAAGGGACAGCCAAGCCAGTAGCGGGAACCACATCAGCGGCAGGTACGGCAGGCCCAGCCATCGCCTCGTAGAATCATCGGCAGCCAGCGGGAATCTGGGTACTGGCGGCCGGTCGAGGAGCGAGCTGCTGGAACAGCGGAAGTCTGGGGCAGGCAACAAGAAAACACAGGCGGCGGCGGCATACCCCCCATCGGTACGGCGGCGACCGGCCCTAGTTGCGGCAGACGGCGTCACCGACACAGCATGGGGAGTGTAGACCAGCGGGGGGAAGCAGCATAAGCGGCCATGGAGGTTGTAGTGTAGACCACTCCAAGGTCAC
The DNA here is from genome assembly GCF_015104395.2 of Macrobrachium nipponense. NCBI lineage: Eukaryota > Metazoa > Arthropoda > Malacostraca > Decapoda > Palaemonidae > Macrobrachium > Macrobrachium nipponense. Next base: position 62,369,005 of record NC_061096.1, read on the forward strand.
CGCCCCGCCCCAGACCGTTCACGCTAGACGCTGCAGCAGATCGTGGATGCTAGCACGCCATGCAGCCGCAGTGGTCCATACCTGTCCAAGGTCGTCTCCCACGGATGTAGCACCTGCGGTAGCACAGACAGATTAGTAAGAGGGGTTCCCTCACGCACGGGGGGGAGACATGCCCCACCCCGAACGCAAGGAAGACCCCAAATACAAAATACAACGAGGAAGCTGAGCGGGAGTCAGGAAAGAAGACGAAGAATCGGATACCAAGGGAGTCGCGGGAGAGCTTTCCGATGACTTCTGGCAGACCTTCGCTTCCTCTACCCCCGCACAGCAGTGAAAGGTAATATGAAAATGAAACAGAATACTGCACTTGCGATTCACTTCATAGAACTTGAAGGGGAAAAGATCAATTCCCGGGTAAGAGCGGAAACTTGATCCATAATAATATGATGCTATCATAAAATATATATGAAAATGAAACAGAATACTGCACTTGCGATTTCACTTTCACAGAAAATCAATCGTAAGGATCAATTCCCGGGTAAGAGCGGAAATTGATCCAAAATTAAATTTGATGCAATTAATAAATGAAAATGAAAAGAATACTGCATTGCGAATCCACTTTCATGCATTTTATCTATAAAAATAAGAGGCTCGTGCCGAGCGCAATCACGCTCTCGGCAATGAACGCACAGGGCAAAATAATGAAAAGAGTACTTACATCTTTCAATTACACACTTTCGCCCCAAAAATACATGACTCGGCGCGAGGCGCCCGCCCGCCGTTCGGCACCGAGACATAATTCAAGGGTATCAATTCATGAAAAGAGCGGAAATCGCCGCATCTACGGCGATAGCTCCATGTTTGGCTCATAATTAAGTAATGAAAATGAAAACAGTGTACTTACAGTTTCATTTTCAAGTCAAACAAACCATTAGTAGAAAACACAATATAAACAAAGCATACAACGATGAAGCGGGCAGAGAGCGATACGAACCCGGCCTTCACACCCGCGGCCGAAAGCAAAAGTGATTCTTCACCTCTCGGGCGCGCGGGCGCGCGCACGATCGGACAAGCAGTTAACTACCGTTCTCCCCTTGTTCGAAGCTTACGACCGTCCCAGCTGCCGCTAGTTACCTTCCTATTGTTAAAGGACCGAGGGTTTGTATTAACGTATCGGAATAACAACTTAGTTTTAATGCTTTGGGTTGCATTGAAAACTATGTAAACTGCATCCTTATTGCATTTTTCATTGAAAAACCAGCAAATATTGATTATTTTGCATTTTTGGTGTCATATACCATCTGCTAGATCAGCGTTGTAGGCGTCGTAACCCTGGAAATAATTTCTGATGAATATAATTTAAAAGCGCCTTAACCTCGGAACGTCGTAAGCCGAACCTGTCATAATCCGGGGACTGCCTGTATTAATTGATTTCTGAAACTGTTTACTTCTTTTGTAATGACCCAATTCTAAGTAGTACTACTTTCATTCTTATAAAGATAAAAATTGAAAGGCATATTTATCTTTTCATGAAGTTTGAAAAGGCACATCAATAATAATAGGAGTACTACTTACAAGTAAAATGAACAAGATTTGTCTAACCGCTGACGAACATATTCTAACAACTCTGCTCCATTGCCATCTTTAGTGTTTTCAATGGTGACCTGATGGCTGTGCTGTGAAGGTTGTGAGCTTTGCTGCAATGGAACTACCGATGTTGCCTCTAGAAAGACAAAAAGAAAGACTGAACTGCAAGATCATGTTATTCAAATTCTAGTCAAGAGTTAACCCTTACTATTTTAATAAGTACTATATATTTATTTTAACACATTTCACTATACTCTTTAGTACACATATTAGGTATGGATTTACAGTGAAGTAAATATTCAGAGGTTGGCTGGAAAAAATTTCAGAAAAATAAACAACAGAACTTTTTTTAGTTGACAGAAACACAATGGATTCTTTAATTTTTCTATTTCAGCACAAAACTATTATTTTTTAACTTTTAAAAGAAGGATTTAAGTGATCATGACTAAACAGACTTAAATGTGGCTAAATATACAAAAAGCCTACATAAAAAGAGGAGGGTTGAGCACAAGGATAATCCCTCTAAAAGACTTCATTATCAAGCACAGTATTTACACAAAAAATGTAATTAAATGTTTCCATTTATAGCACATCTTTAATCTTCAGTCTTCTAAAATATAGAATAATTCACTTTTGGTTTATGCTTGTGACCTCTCCATAATTATTATGAAAATTGTGAATGTAATTTCCAAACTCTAAACATATAAAGTTCATAAGACTAATAAAGGAGTTTAATTAATGTATAATTAATACAGTATGACATGTGATCATCACAGACATCAAATTAGACAGTATTTTACTTACCAAAGGCTTGGATGAGCCAGTCGTTTACTCCCCCCTTGAGAGCATCATAAGAAGTGTGTGGAGAATAAATTGCAATCCCTTTCTCTAAACATCTTGCCACAATTCGCTCCTGTGAAATTGCCAAAAATGACAAAGTTCATGTAACGATTCTCCAAATTCCATATATGTATAGTATTTAGTATCTGTAGTCTTAAATTCACATATATCATGCACTAATGAAAGATTGTCTAGCACAGCTTTTGTTTTAGACACAACCCATTACAGATAAATTGCCTTAACTTTGAATTATCTTATCAGACCAATCCCAGTCTAAACTCCTTTAGCAACTCGAGTGACTCTAAAGTAAATTCACCCTCTAAGAGTAGTCTCTTCTTTATTTGCTGTCACAACCAGTCCTTTGAGTGTTAAGAATGTTAACTTAGTGGTCTGGTTTAAGTGTTTCTTAATAATGATAATAATAAAAAACAAACTTCTGTTACAAGAGGACACGCCCAAGTAAGACGGAGGATCTGTAGGAGCAAAACAGTAGCAGAAAGAACAAGAAAAAATGGTACTGATGCTGAAATGACAGGAACAGATCAACAAACTGACACCACTGGAAGAAACACAGCAATGAACAGTAATTAACAAGTCACTCCTTTATTGTAATAGAACAGTAGAAAGAGACAATCCTTCCCCATAAAGCTTCTCTCCTTCATCTCATAAGTGATGAAGGCAGAGCAATTTCCAGATTCTCAAAGGTTAAAACAAAGGGGATGGAGATCCTTCTCTATTACTACAAACTCTTTCAGTAGTAGGCTGTGGGAGAAACTGAGAAAAGATTTCAGTAAAGTTCAAGTGCCATGTAAGTGAGATTGGTGATGGAAAATGGACGGATGGTAAAACAAACTGATTTTCACTTTTACAGGTACATCAATATTGCTCACAAACTGACAAGTGGCTGTCAGAACACCAATAATCTTTGCCTTCTGAATCCATTCCTCAAAGCAGATCCCCTGACAGATGGAGTGTGTATTTTTGGTATGTCAATCCATCTGTAAAAACTCAACTCTTATGGACAGTTCTTAAACACGCAAATTCCCACACTTGGTATGGACAGAGATGTCCTAATTCAATGTCCTTTGTTCTGGTGTGGCCATCAACAGTTTTCACCAAATTTCTACCACTAGTATCCTGATGGCATGAGGGCGTCTCATGACACACTGGTAGTAATAGGGTTAATCATGGTTATCACAGATTATTGTAGGTTTTTGTGGCTTCTAACAGTGAATATCATAATCTCAATCTCGTGATGTCGTCCAACAGTTTGTATCATAACATTACCTATCAAGGTCATTCCTATACACTCTGTGAGCTTTTGAGATAGATATTTGAGCATCCTCTACAGACTGACAAGGAAGATGAGGCCTCACCTAACACCACATCTGTTGTGGTCACGAACTGTCCCTAGAGGTAATGCTGGAGTAGCCACCAAAAATAGGCAGGGTCACAATCAGCTTATCCAAAAACAAATCTGGAAGCAACAAACACTTTCTCCTTTAAGCAAGGCACCAAATGAAGAACCCATAGCTCTCATGAAATCCAGTCAGGCAAAAGGATTAGTATATGCAAAGCTGAGAGACAAGATGGAAAGACAAAGCCAAAGACCAACAGTGAGGCACTTGCGGTACATGGAAAATTGCTCCCAGGGACGTTTAAGATAATACTCACGAGTCTTCAACGGGAGAAATCACAAGTGTAGCTAAGTTGCTGGACAATATCTAACACATCCCACCCATGGCATTTTTGGAATAAGAAAGAGGTAACATGGAAATGGAAGACTCTCCTTCAGATATTCAAATCCTGACTGCAGGAGCAACAGTATGGCTTAATGACAAAAACTGTGAGCTGACACCCCACAGAGGTCTTGAAGGATAGCTTGTAATCTTCCTTTGGGCATAAATGAACCATTTGTCCAAGTACCAAATCACATACAGTACATGAGGCAAGTCTATTGTAGCTAACAATGATGTCCCATGGCATGAAACACTTTACAGATATGGGTCCATATTTAATGAGTACGAAAAGAGAGCTGCAAGTACAGTCCTTTACACCAGTTCAAGTAACTACTGGAAATTTCAATAGCAATTGAGCATGAGGAATGGGGAATTTAAATAATTCACATTGGCAACAGCTATACACCCACCAAACAAAAATAAGTAATGACATGATAAACCATTATGCTTAAGAACGAAATGAAATGAATCACTGTAGAAAATAATGTTGTGTACAAAAAAATTAGAACTGATTGACCCCATTACTAAGAATCAGTTAGAAAATCAACTGCATAATATAAAAAAAATTATGATTCAAGAAATTCATCACATTAACCCTTAAATACCGACTGGACGTATTATACATCGACTAAAATTGTCTGTCGGGTGCTTAACTGACGTACGATACATCTAATACAAATTTTTTTTTAATCTTCGCGGAAAAATAGTTATAGGCCCAGTTTGCGAAAAATTTTAAATCTCGCAGCTTGAGGGATGCTGGGAGTTCACGGATCAAGCTGTTGTTTTTGTTTACAAGCATTACCCAGGCGTGCATGCGCGAATTTCTTTCTTCTCGCTAAAATAAAAGCATTAACGACACATCTCAGAAATTTTTTTGTCACTTTGTCGTAATTTTTGCACCGTTTTATATTATCCGTTACATAGAGTTTTATATATGAAAAAATGTGTGGTTCAATTTTATTCAAGTAGAATACAACAAAAAATACCCATGGTTGTAGCTTTTATCAGTTTGTAAAATATTTTCATATAAATCACGATAAGTGCCAAAATTTCAACCTTCAGGTCAACTTGACTCGACTGAAATGGTAGAAAAACGCAATTGTAAGCTGATTGATTCTATTACTGTGAATCAGGTTTTAGAAAATCAACGGCATAATATAAAAAAAAATCATGATTCAAGAAATTCATCACATTAACCTTTAAATGCCGACTGGACGTATTACACGTCGACTACATTGTCTGTCGGGTGCTTGTAATTGACGTACGATACATCAACTACAAAAAGTTTTTTTAAAAATATTTGCTGAAAAATAGTTATAGGCCTAGTTTTTGCGAAAACTTTTAAATCACACGCCTTGAGGGATGCAGGGAGTTCACGGATCAAGCTGTTGGTTTGTTTACAAGCGTTAGCCAGGCACGCATGCGCGAATTTCTTTCTTCTCACACTAAAAAGCATCAACGACACATCTCAGAATTCTTTTGTCACTTTGTTGTAATTTTTGCATTGTTTTTATATTATCTTTTACATAGTTTTATATATGAAAATGTGTGCAATTTCATGTAAAATACAACAAAAAACAACCCATGGTTGTAGCTTTTACCAGTTTTGAAATATTTTTCATATAAATCACGATAAGTGCCAAATTTCAACCTTCGGTCCAACTTTGTGACGTCGACCGAAATGGTAAAAATCGCAATTGTAAGCTAAAAACTCTTACATTCTAGTAATATTCAATCATTTACCTTCATTTTGCAACAAATTGGAAAACTTTAGCGCAATATTTCGATTTATGGTGAATTTTTGAAAAACACTTTTTCCATACATCCGCGCGCAGTAACTGCCGAAAATCTCAGAAAATCCTTTTGTCACTTTGTCGTAATATTTTCACCGTTTTATGTTAGCTGTTACATAAAGTTTTATATAAAATATGCTCAATTTCATGTAGAATACAACAAGTAATAATTCATGGTTGTAGCTTTTATCAGTTTTGAAATATTTTCACATAAATCACGATAAATAGAAAAAAATTTGACCTTCGGTCAACTTTAACTCGACCGAAATGGTCGAAAACTGCAATTGTAAGTTAAACACTTACAGTCTAGTAATATTCAATCAATTACCTTCATTTTTGCAACAAACGGGAAGTCTCTAGCACAATATGACAATTTGTCGAAAATTGCATTTTTTCCTAACTATACAAAACCTGAGGTCCTTTAACATAGGAAGGTAACTAGCGGCAGCTGGGACGGTCGTAAGCTTCGAACAAGGGGAGAACGGTAGTTAACTGCTTGTCCGATCGTGCGCGCGCCCGAGAGGTGAAGAATCACTTTTGCTTTAGGCCCATGCAAAAAGTTGCAGAGAGGGGTGGCATGAGGTGGGACTATATGTAAAGGACCTCAGGTTTGTATAGTTAGGAAAAATGCAATTTTCGACAATTGTCATTTGTTTCCGATAAGTAATACAAACCCTCGGTCCTTTAACAATAGGAAGACTCACTTCTTGGTAGGAGGAATCTGAGTCTTTTTGGTGAACAGACTGGTGTTCGTCCAAACCCTGGAGTGCCTCCCTGGTCGTAAGAGCAAGGGAGGGATCCAAACCTCTGTCCGATTGATCGGGGTGTGCACCGCAGGATCAATGGTCAGACCTCTGGGCCAAGTACTAAGAGAGAGGCAAGCGTATCTCTTCGTACCAGCAAGCAAGAACTTGTTCCTGTTTGCAAGAGACAATCATAAAATGATGGGTTTTGTCTCAAATTGGCATCCACTTCCTCCCCTTGTTGGAGGAAGTGGTGGATATTTACTCCTATCCCTACTGAAAGGGATAGGTATGGTGCTCTATTGAGTAGCTCACCTGCATCTCGTCCTTACCCAGCAGGGTGACGACCGTGTCCCTCTACCCAGAGGTAGAGGGAAGAAAAAGATGGGAAGAGGAGCCAGTCACACTCATCATCATCCATTCTTTTGTTTTACGGTCACACCAAGGACTCGATGCGTTTTCAGCCTGCGGAGGGTCTGGGTTAACTACACAACGTGTTGGAGCAACCACCACGGTTCCCAAGGAAAAAGATCCAAGGAACTGTGGGCAATATCCCGAAGGTAGAAGGAGGTGCATGCGGTCCGTTGGACCAGGCGCCTGCCTTCACTACCTGCGCCACGGAGAAGTTCTTGCGGAACGCGAGAGAATGATGAAGAGGCGTCCACACTCATCCTGGGTGTCGAGTTCTTCAGACAGCTCCGTCGCGCCTTCACAGGACAAAGCAGCATAGCCTTCGTATCGGAGGCGGTGAAGTCCATTAGGGAGGGTATTGTGAAGGACTCGAACCAATCGTCAGTTACCGAAGGGTTCTGAGTCTTCGCTACGAAGTATCGGTACGAAATCGAGCGTCACAAATCCCCATCCCTTTGTGCTTGACTTCTCAAGAGAAGTCATGCAGTTACCTAAGACGAAAAGAAGGGGATAGTCATATGACCTATCCCTCTTCTCGACTTTGGTTATGTACAGTACTCATACTGACAAGCTATTAAGACGAAGTAATGATTGCTCTGGAACAACCGAACTAAGTCCCACAGCATAGTTCGTAACTGACTCGGGCGCTCTGACAGCTGCCGACTGACTGGTTCGGAATCAGTAGAGGCAAGTTGTCCAAGCATCCGGGTAAGTCACGTGACCTTCGCCCTTTAAAGAGTTATGCTGAGAGACCAACAAATAAAATATTTGTTTAGTCACCGATGCCGGACGGCGCGGCGATGATTCTCTTAATGCATAAGCTCAAAGGCGGAAAGTCAATTGCCTTCAAAAGGACCGAGGTCCCAGATGGCAAGAAAATCTCATAGACGTTGAATCTCAGCTTAAGGAGAAACACACTATGTGACGTTGAAGACGAAGGTAGGCAATGAATGCAACTACGTCTTCCAGCTGAATCGAGAGAAGGAATCTCAAGATTCTAAACCTGTGCTTACAAATGACTGAAAACGCTAACCGCCATTTCATTGCTGTCCGGTGTGCAATGAAAGCGGGGCGTTCTTCAGTAATGAAACACAGGGGAGAGCCGCCTGAAGAACTGCTTCTCATGGCTGAACGTTTGGAAGTAGAGCTGGCAGGTGTGGGAGTAGGCGATGTCTTTCCAATACATCTGCTAATCCGGGGTGAACAATGAACAATTGCACACCTCCGAATACAAGATATTTTGAGGACAAACTCAGATTCCGCAAAAATCATTCGCATTATCGATATACGATGCAGCAAGAGACTATTACAGAATTCTGTTACCGTGCGGTAAACAGAAAGATGAGAGTCGAATAGATATCTCTGTTTAAAATTCTCGCAATACCGAAGACGATGAATACTAGCATCACAGCAGTAGATGGTCATTCATGTATGCGAGAATCCCCGTTAATCAGAGACTTAAGTCCGTGATTGTTGGGCAGAGATACGGTTGGTATTCAATCAAAGCAGGTGAGAAAGACATAACCAACCGTCCATCTCAAAGCGGCAGCTGGTACTGAAATGCCTCGGGCAATTCAATACGCAGTAGCTGTCGCTGACTCGTCATCCTGAGTTGCCAAGTAATCCTTTCCACGAAGGAATGCGTTCGGCTAGAACCACCGAGCATAAAAAGATATGCTCGAGCAATTATATTTGTATGCGAAACGAATTTCGGTAAATATAAAAGCTTAAATGGTGTGGTGACAACACCATAAGTATATAAAATTGAAACTGGAAACTCCTGGAGGTTGCAGGCAACCCGAGTTGCAGTTCAATTAGAATACTTTTCATCTAAGTCGCAATCCGTAGAATAACCAGGATATGCGCCTACCCCTCGGACCATTCAACTGCTTAGCAGAATCATGTCGCGAGGTTTAATATACTAGTATATTTGTAGGATTCTGAACAACGATCTCCATCCTAAATTCTTTCCTTCAAGAGAACAAAATAAGGATTGGAGATCGACCACCTTCGGTCTCTATCAAAGAGAGTGAAGAAGTCTTCCTCGAAGGAAAGCTTCAATGGTGAACAGAATACTAAGACGATAGTTCAAGCCAAACTGGATATTCCCGTCCGTTCTTCTCTATTCCAGGTTGGTCGCCTATTGTGAGATAGTCTTCTTTCAGCAGCAGTCTTCTTCCTAAGCTAGAAATTCCAGGAATTCGAGCATTAGGCGAGGTTCCCGATTATCGTGTAAACATATCGGGGATTCTCGTCTCCGCTCACTTTGGACCGTGTCTCGCCTAAGTGTTTGGAGATCGTAAGAAACTCTAACACTCTGAATGTGCTAGAAATTCCGTAGAATTCTAAGCAGTTCTGCGAAACCCCCACCGAATTCGTCAAACGATATCGGCTGGTGGTCCCTCTCGATTCCCGTAGAAATCGAGAATGGGGCAAGATCCCTCCTCAACGACGGGGCTTACGTCAGGTAGGACCCCGAAGGTCCCCCCGGTAGCGCAGTCCCCAACGTGGAATCCTACAGAGAAATCTCTGTAGGATCCCTCCCCTTTCCCGTCGTACCGTAAGGAGAGAGGGAATGGGGGAGGAATTGGATACTCGCTCGCCTTCCCAGTGGAACTAGCAGTTGGAAGAGTAGGAGCAGCCATCGCTTGTGGCGATGGCCTCTCAGAGTCTGGGAAAACGTATCGTCAGGAGAAAACGTTTTTCCCGAGGAGGGTTACTAACTCTCACTGTAGGTAAGGGTCTGCCGCCACTGTGAACGTCGTCTGGGTGGGGCTGATCGACACCTGAACAGGAGAGAGCCGATACCGTCCTCCGACTCATTCCAGTCCTCGTCGAGGTCGAAACCTCTCAGGAGGACCGAAGGAGTATTTAAATACGGTGTCTGAAGACAAGTAGAAACGCCGCTGGTCGCAGTAGAGGAGGTGGAAGTAGCTTGATCGACCGGACAGAACTGAGAGAGCCTTCTTGTCCGGACACGAGAGACTCTGGTTCAAGACAGAATCGGCAAGCTCCGATCGCAGCAAACCCACCGTCGGTTTGGGTTCCCTCTCGGGCCCCAAAACGACTCGAGCAGAGACATGGGCTCTGCTGGTGGGAGCGGCGATCCTTCCCCAGGTCGTTGTGCTGACGAATCAGTGCAATAACCTGGGCAAAGTTACTCTGAATCTCGGAAGTTACAGCGTCTTGAGGAGTAGGACCATCCAGTCCCGTCCAACAAGAGCAGCTCCCAGGACCCTCCTCCTTCAGAAGAAGGAACTAGCAACAGATCCCTGACGGTTGCCTCCAATCACTTGCGCGTACGTCCTGGTTGGTCCTAAGACCATACCTGGCACGTGCGGCGTCGTGACGGGATCGTGAGCGGCGCTCTCTCACGATCACTCCTATATACCTCGCTCTTCCTGGCGTATGCCGAGGAAGTTTGAAGGTTATCGGAGAGACAGAACTGACGCTACCCCCTACCCCCCCCCTGACGGTCGCCTCCAATCACTTGCGCGTACGTCCTGGTTGGTCCTAAGACCATACGTGGCACGTGCGCGTCGTGACGGGATCGTGAGCGGCGCACCTCTCCACGATCACTCCTAGCTACCTCGCTCTTCCCCCGGTGTAGCCCGAGGAAGTTTGAAGGTAGTGGAGAGACAGACCTGACGCTCCCCCCCCGCTCGCTGGCAGGACCAGCGTACGTGGGGGGCTGCAGCCATCACCAACCCGCGGTGGGGATCGATCTGCAGGCCTGGCCGTGCCGCTCACCTGTGGCGAGCGGCTCGACTGAGCACGTCGACCCCGGTCCCGTGCGTCAGACGAGCTGCTGCTGGTCACCGTATCCGCCCGGTCCCTGTGGGAGCGGCGGTCAGGTGACCTGCAGAGCTCACTTTCGCGGTGAGACCGGTGAGCGTCCTCGCGGCACGTCAAACCGCTGGTACCAGCCGAGGCTGGTACCGTCGGTCGAGGGGTACCTGGGGGACCTCTTCCCAGCCTCAACCCGTGGCCGGTCAGAGACCGTCACGTCCACCGCCGAGGTACCGGCTGGTCGCTACGAGAGCGGCCGCTGGCCTGGCGAGAGTCATCTGAGCGGCTCTCGACAGTCTTCTGCTCCGTGCCTCGGTCATGACGCTGAGGGCGAACCTCAGGCGTCTTATCTTTGGCTGCACGGTCACCCGAAGGAGACCGTACACTCGGAACTTCTCGCGGACGAGAAACGAGCCGGTACCTGCTTAGCAGCAGAGCTGCCAAGACCAGCGAGGTGTACCAGCGTTGCCAGCACACCCTTGGGTCCCCGTCTTCTTCTTCTTCTCAGAAGGGGAGACGGGCCCCGTTCCCGAAGGAACAGGAGGACCAGCAGAAGGACCCCCCCCCCCCCGTCACACCGGAGTGTGACGAGCCCTTCGAAGTTCCCGAAGGAGTCTTCTTAGGGGGAATATAACAAAACCCGGTTACCAGCTGGTCACTGCGAGAGCGGCCGCTGGCCTGGCGAGAGTCACCTGAGCGGTTCTCGCCAGCCTTCTTGCTGCTCCGTGCCGTGGTCTTGGCGCCGGACGCGAACTCTGGCGCCGAAACTTTGGCTGCACGGTCTCCCGAGGGAGAGCGTACACTCGGGATCCTCCCCTTGCGAACGAGAGACCGAGCCGGAACCTGGCGTAGCGGCAATCGCCGCTAGCACCAGGCGAGGAGTAACCAGAGCTAACCGATACTCCTCTGGTCCCCGTCTATCTCTTCCTTACGGAAGGGGAGACGGGCCCCGCTCCCGAAGGAGCAGGAGGACCAGCAGAAGGACCCCCCGCCCCCGTCCCACCGAGGTGGGACGGGCCCTTAGAAGTTCCCGAAGGAGACTTCTTAGGGGGGGAGGCAGCCTTCTTCTTCTTCGGCTTATGGGCCGTTAGAAGTCAAAGGGGAAGAGGCAGCAACAGACGAAGACGAAGATGGACACCTTCCTCTTCTTCGTCAGCTCGACGCAGGACAGTCGTCAGGTCCTCCATCCAGGCCGGAGTCGGGCCTATTGCCGAAGCAACATGGCCCGACTGCACCTGTCCGGAAGGACCTGGGACTGGGGGAAGACACACCATGGGCAGGACCAGCATGGACAGGCGCAGGAACCAGGAGCGACAGGAACAGCAACCAGCTCAGGAGCGGCAGGAACAGGGCGGCAGCGGTAAACACAGAAGGGACAGCCAAGCCAGTAGCTTGGGAACCACATCAGCGACAGGTACGGCAGGCCCAGCCATCGCCTCGTAGAATCATCGGCAGCAAGTGGGAACCTGGTACTGGCGGCCGGTCCAGGGGCGAGCTGCTGGAACAGCGGGAAGTCTGGGGCAGGCAACACGAAGAAAACACAGGCGGCGGCGGCATACCCCTCTTGGGTACGCGGCGACCGGCCCTAGAAGCGGCAGCGGCGTCACCGACACAGCATGGGGAGTGTAGACCAGAGGGGGGAAGCAGCATAAGCGGGCCGTGAAGGTTGTAGTGGAGACCACTCCAAGGTCACCGCCCCAAGACCTCGCTAGACGCTGCAGCGATCGTGGATGCTAGGCACGCCCTGCAGCCGCAGTGGCCCATACTGTCCAAGGTCGTCTCCACGGATGTAGCACCTGCGGTAGCACAGACAGATTAGTAAGAGGGGTTCCCTCACGCACGGGGAGGGAGACATGCCCCACCCCGAATGGAAGGAAGACCCCAAAAACAAAATACGAGGAAGCTGAGTGGGGGGGCAGGAAAGAAGACGAAGATCGGATACCAAGGGAGTCGCGGGAGAGCTTTTCCGACGACTTCCTGCAGACCTTCGCTTCCCCTACCCCCGCACAGCAGTGAAAAGTAATATGAAAATGAAACAGAATACTGCACTTGCGATTCACTTCATAGACTTAAAGGGGAAAGATCAATTCCCGGGTAAGAGCGGAAACTTGATCCATAATAATATGATGCTATCATAAATATATATGAAAATGAACAATACTGCACTGCTATTTTCACTTTCACAGCAATAAATCGTAAGGATTAATTCCCGGGTAAGAGCGGAAATTGATCCAAAATTAAATTTGATGCAATTAATAAATGAAAATGAAAAGAAAACTGCATTGCGAATCCACTTTCATTGCATTCTATTCATACAAAATAAGAGGCTCGTGCCGAGCGCAATCAAGCTCTCGGCAACGAACGCACAGGGCAAAAATATAATGAAAAGATACTTACATCTTTCAATTACACACTTTCGCCAAAATACATGACTCGGCGCGAGTGCGCCCGCCCCTCGGACGAGGACATAATTCAGGGTTCAATTCATGAAAAGAGCGGAAGAAATCGCCGTCTCTACGGCGATAGCTCCATGGTGATTCATAATTAAGTAATGAAAATGAAAACAGTGTAATTACAGTTTCATAGTCAAGTCAAACAACCATTAGTAGAAAACACAATATAAACAAAGCATACGACGATGAAGCGGGCAGAGAGCGATGACGAACACGTCCTTCACACCCGCGGCCGAAAGCAAAAGTGATTCTTCACCTCTCTCGCGCGCGGGCGCGCGCACGATCGGGACAAGTTCAGCTTAACTACCGTTTCTCCCCACCCTTGTTCAGAAGCTTACGACCGTCCCAGCTGCGCTAAGTTACCTTCCTATTGTTAAAGGACCGAGGGTTTGTATTACGTATCGGAACAAATTTCAATTTATGGTGAATTTTTTTTTGGAAAAAAAATTTTATGTCCGCGCATTACAAATTCATGCATCATTTTGTGATAATATTTTCTCTGTGTTGCTTTGATCATTTTACAATTTGTTATATACCAAAAATCATCGCAATTTAGTGTACAATAGTACAACGAAAAAAATTAACTCATAGCTTTAACCATTTTGCTCACAGGGCGATTTGTTTACAATTATATATGAATTTTTTTGCGCTGTCATATATTCCAATACAGGCGGTCCCCGGGTTTCCGACGGTTCCGGCTTACGACGTTCCGAGGTTACGACGCTTTTTCTTAAATATTCAATGGAAAAATCCGTCCTGGGTTACGACGCTTGTTCCGAGGTTACGACGCTGACGCTTCCGACGCTCCGAGTTTAACGACGCTTTTAAAAAAACGCATACTATGATAAAAAATTTCCTTTATAGTTTAGCACAGTATATTTAATAAAAACTAAGTTTCTGGTTAGATTACAACAAAAATTTTGAGATTATGATGATTTTCGACACTTTTTATGTTGTATTTTTCTATGTTTTTTAGTGACGCCTCATATGCGGAACTAGTTTCCGGAGCGAATGAATACATACTAGTTTACATATAACAGTCCAAAAGCGCAAATAATGAAAAAATCATTGCTTGTTTCCAGTAATAATAACAAAACGAAGTTTCTGGTTAGATTACAACGCAAATTCCAAGTATCCAAAGAGAGACATTATCCAGTTAATTTGATCCTTACCTTACCTTACAGACCTTACATCTTGTTCGGGTTGCCCCAGGTCCCTCAGTGTGAGGCACCTCTAATGTCTACCAGAGAGTTGCTAGTACATCTTCCGGTATATTTTGCATCTTCCAATCTGGATGGTCTGGGATGCAGTTTAGATATTTGTCGAGACTTATTCTTAAACACATCTACGCTCACTCCTGATATATCCTCAGATGAGCTGGCAACGCATTGAATAGACGCTGCATTATCGATGCTGGTGCGTAGTGGATTAATGTCCTGTGTGCTTTCCTTATTTTTCCTGGTATATTTTTGGGCACTATTAATCTACCTCTGCTTGTCTCTTTCTGATATTTTTAGTTCCATGATATTTTCTGCTATTCCTTCTATCTGTTTCCATGCCTGAATTATCATGTAGCGTTCTCTTCTCCTTTCAGACTATATAATATGACAAGTTTGTCTAAAATTGCATTTTTGTTTTCCTAACTATACAAACCTGAGGTCCTTTTACAATAGGAAGGTACTAGCGGCAGCTGGATAGGTCGTAAGCTTTCGAACAAGGGGTTCGGTAGTTACTGCTTTGTCGACAGGCGCGCGCGCGCGCGACTGGAGGTAAACAAATCACTTTTGCTTTTGGCCCAAGCAAAAACTGCAGAGTGAGGGGTGGCATGAGGTGGGGCTATGTGTGGACCTCAGGTTTGTATAGTTAGGAAAAATGCAAGTTTTAGACAAATTGTCATTTGTTCCGACACGGCATACAAACCTTCGGTCCTTTTACAATAGGAAGACTCACTTCTTGGTGGGTGGAATCTGAGTCTTTTGTGAACAGACTGGTGTTCGCCCAACCTTGGAAGCCTCCCGGTCGTAAGAGCGAGGGAGGGATCCAAGCCTCTGTCCGATTGATCGGGGTGTGCACCGCAGGATCAATGGTCAGACCTCTGGACCGAGTACTAAGAGAGAGGCCAGCGTATCTCTTCGTACCAGCAATGTAAGAACTTGTTCCTGTACAGGAGCAAAGTTAAAGTCATGGTTTTGACTCTTGTAGGCATCCACTTCCCCCTTGTAGAAGGAAGTGGTGGATATTCTGCTCCCATCCCTCGTGAAAGGGATAGGATGGGGCTCTGTCATATAGCTCACCGGCATCTCGTCCTTATCCAGCAGGGTGATGACCAGTTTATCCCTCTACTACCAGGTAGAGGGGAAGAAAAAGATAGAAAGAGAAGCCAGTCACTTTCTCATCACTATCTATTCATACAGTCACACCAGGACTCGATGCTGTTCAGCCTGCTAGGGTCTGGGTTAGCTAGACGACGTGTTGAGCAGCCACCACGGGTCCTAAGGAAACCGATCCAAGGACCTATGGGCAATATCCAAGAGGTATAAGGAAGTTGCCGGTGGTCTGGTTGTACCAGACCCCCGCCTTCCATACCTGCGCCACGGAGAAGTTCTTACGAAACGCCAACGAGGGGCCAATACTTCTGACTTCGTGAGTTCTCGACGGGACGTAACGGATGTCGTCACTACCATCAGCCTCCTACGCCCTCCTGAAGACCTCACGCAGCCAGGACGAAAGAGTGTTCTTGATACTTCTTTTCTTGTTGAACTTTGCTAACGGAGAGGCGTCGACACTCAGGCCCGAGGTGTCGAGTTCTCTTCAGATAGCGCCGTAGCGTCCTCCCAGGACAAAGCAGCATCTCATCCACATCATTATCTGCATGACGCTCCCGTACTCTCTTCGCCGATGCCAGGTCCAGCAAGACGAGGGTTCATTTGAGTTCCCTGGGTTGGCAAGACCTTTGGAAGCTGCTCCTAAGCAAGGAGATCTCGAACGAGTTCGAGATGTCCAATCCCGTCAGTTTTCAGGAGGAGCGACAAGGCGGCTCTGTATCCTTGACTGTGGGAACTTAGAGGAGCTTCCTTCGGCGAAGAAAAAACGAGGAAATCCGCTACCTGCTGAAGATGGCTCTGAGAAGAGATAGGCCCCGTCTCAAAACACCAACCACCGAAGACGGCCGACTTCCCCTGGTACACAGCTGCAGAGGACTGACGGACGTTTCCAGCCATCTCTGTTGCTGCGCTACGAAAAAAGCTTCTCGTACGCAAGAGAAGGTGGATAACAGCCAGCCGTGAAGACGTAGGGGACTGGACTGCTCGGTGGTACCCCAGCTCGACGTGTGGCTGGCCGAGAAGGTTGTGCCAATGGGAATCTCTCGGTTCTCTTGCGAGAAGAGCCAGCAGGTCCGGATCACCAAATGGCCTGTGGCCATTTGGAAGCCATCAGGATCATCCTGAGATTCGGGTATGACCAGTGCTCGACTGATCACCTTGCGAATCAGGCTGAACGGGGGAAAGGGGAAAGGCATAGGCGAAGAGGTTTGTCCCACGGGTGTTGAAGAGCGTCCTCTGCAGCTGCCCCATGGATCCGGCACGGCCGAGAAGAACACCTGGAGCTTCCTGATGTGCCGGATGGCGAACAGATCCTCGACTGGTCGCCCCCACAGGTCGAAGAGCTTTCCGCCACGTCCTGGTGTAGAGACCATTCGGTCCTTATCACCTGATCCCGACGGCTGAGCGTGTCTGCTACTACATTCCTTCCTGGAATGTAGCGTGCCGACAGCTCTATTGAGTGTGCCTCGGCCCACTCGTGCACCTGCCGAGTCAACTGATACAACGGAGAGACACTAGGCCCCCCCTGTTTGTTGACGTAAGCCACCACCGTGGTGTTGTCGTACATCAACACCACTGAGTGTCCCATCAAGCGGTCCTGGAACTCTTGGAGAGCAAGGAACGCTGCCTTTAGTTCCAGTACATTGATGTGAAGGTGCTTGTCGTTCTCGTACCACAACCCTCCTGAAGTCGCAACTCTTCCAGGTGTGCACCCCATCCCTCGGTCGATGCGTCTGAGCAGCTGCATGTCCGGGGGGAGAGTGCCCGGAGGCACTCCTCTTAAGGGGTTCCTGTCGTCCAGTCACCTGGCTAGGTCCTGCCTCACCTCCTGTGTCAGTGACCATGGAAGGCTTGGGGGATCCGTCGCCTGTGACCAACTCTCCTTTGGTCTCCCTGAAGAGACCGCAGTGTGAAGACGCCCGTTAGGGACTATGGCTTCCCGAGTGACGACAGGTGTCCGATCACGACTTGCCATTGCTGAGCTACCTGTTCCTGCCGAGACAGGAACTGGTTGGCTGCCCTCCCTGAATCTGCTACCGTTGTCGATCAGCATACCCAGTACTTCATCCTCTGCTTGTGCTCGAGATCGGACTTTTCGAAGTTCAGAACGATCCCCAGATCGCGACAGAACTCGAGCAGTCGATCCCTGTCCTGTAGCAACTGCGAGCGGGGGAGCTCGTCCAGGACTAACCAATCGTCGAGATACCTCATCAGACGTATCCCGTGCGAATGGGCCCAAGCAGACACCAGAGTGAACACTCGCGTGAACACCTGTGGGGCGGTTGAGAGACCGAAGCGACGTGGCCTGAACTGGTACACCGTCCCCGTCGAGGATGAAGCGGAGGTACTTTCTGGAGGACTGATGAATGGGTATTTGTAGATCCGCATCCTTCAAGTCCACTGAAGCATGAAATCGTTCTCCCTGATAGAGTCGAGCACTGAGTGCCGTCTCCATCGTGAACCGGGTCTGGCGAACCAACCGGTTCGGGAAGAGAGATCTATCACTGGGCGCCAGCCTGTTGTAGACTTTTCCACCAGGAAGAGTCGGCTGTAAAGCCCGGTGACTGATCCGTACCGATTTCTACAGTTCTCTTGCTCAGCATGGTCTTGATCTCCTGTCTCAATGCTACGTCCTTCGATGCCCCTGGAACGTACGCCTGCTGTTGGACCGGGTCCCAATGGCTGGCCAGGCACTCCCCCACTTCCGGCAGTAGGTGAGGGGGAATGCCGTCCTTCCATTGTGAACGTCGTCGTGGTTGGGGCTGATCGAGACCTGACAGGAGGAGAGCCGATACCGCTCCGACTCATTCCAGTCCTCGTCGAGGTCGAAACCTCAGAGGACGAAGGGATATATATATACGATCCGAAGACACGTAGAAACGCCTCTGTCCGCAGTAAGAGGAGGTGAAGGACTTGTTCGACCGTCCAGAACCGAGAGAGCCTCCTTGTCCGGAGACGAGAGACTACCTGGCTCAACCCAGTCGGCAAGCTCCGATCGCGGCAGACCCACCGTCGATTTGGATTCCCTCTCGGGCCCCAAAACGACTCGAGCCGAGACGTGGCTCTGCTGGTGGGAGCGGCGATCCTTCCCCGAGGTCATTGTGCTGACGAATCAGCGCCGTAACCTCGGCAAAGTTCCTCTGGATCTCGGAAGTCACAGCATCTTGCAGAGTGGGACCGTTAAGCCCTCTTCGAACAAGAGCATATTCCGAGAACCTTCCTCCTGAAGAAGGGGAACAGCGACAGCCCTCTCGTCTTCCCCATCACTTGCGCATACGTCCTGGCCGGTCCAGAAACCGTGCCTGGCACGTTAGGGCGTCGTGGTGGGATCATGAGGGGCGCACTCTACGATCACTCCTCAATACCTCGCTCCTCCCGGTGTAACCCGAGGAGGTTAAGAGGTACGGGAGAGGCAGACCTGACGCTCCCCTCGTCGCTCGCTGGCAGGACCAGCAGGCTTGGAGGGCTGCAGGCGATCGTCAACCCGCGGTGACGATCGAGCTGCAGGCCTGGTCGAACCGTCTCGCTGTGGAGAACGGCTGGACTGAGCACAGCGGCACTGATCTCGAGTGTCAGAAGAGCTGGTGCTGGTTGCCGTACCCGATCGCTCTCTGTGAGAGCGACGGTCAGGCGACCTGCAGGCTCCACTGTCGCAGTGAGAACCGGTGCTTGTCCTCACGGCACGTCACGTCGCTGGTTCATCCGTGGCTGGCACCGGCGAACGGAGGACCTCTTCCCAGCCTCATGCCCGTGTCGGTCGTGGACCGTCACGTCCCCAGGGTAGCCAGCTGTTCACCGCGAAAGTGAGAGCTGGTCTGGTGAGAGTCGCATGAGCGGCTGTCACCAGTCTTCCGCCCCGTGCCGTGAACCTGACGCTGAGCGGACTCAGAGGTCTGGTTCCTGGCTGCACGGTCGCTGGTAGGCGACCGTACACCTCAGTACCTCCCGCGACGGGAGGCCAGAGACGGACCCTGATGCAGTGGCAGAACCACTGACACCAGGCGAGGAAGTACGGTGTTAGCCGGTACCCCTCTGGTCCCCGTAGTCTTCCTCCTTGCGGAAGAAGAGACGGGCCCCGCTCCCGAAGGAGCAGGAGGACCAGCGGAAGGAACCCTCCCGTCCCACCGAGGTGAGACGGGTCCCGAGAAGCTCCCGAGGAAGCTTCTTAGGAGGGAGGAGGCGACCTTCTTCTTCCTCGGCTGTAAAGCCTTAGAAGTCGAAGGGGAAGAGGCGGCGGCCGACGACGATGAAGAAGATGAAGACGACGACCACGACACCTTCCTCCTCTTCTTCGTCAGCTTCCTCAGACAGACGTAAGATCTGCTATCCAGGGCGGAGCCGGGGCTGCTGTAGCCGAAGCCACAGGGCCGGACGCACCTGTACAGACAGGACCAAAGTCTGGGGTAGTACCACCACGAACAGGGACGACATCAGCAGGTATGGGCATCTCAGGAACAGCAGGCACGGCCAGCACATGATCGGTAGGGACAGCCAGCGCAGCAACGGCAGGAACAGCCAGCGCAGCAACGGCAGGGACAGCCAGCGCAGTAACTGCATGGACAGTCAGCCCAGAATCGGCAGGTACGGCAGGCAGCACCGGAAACACAGGAAGTGGAGCAGCAGCCAGCAACATCCTGGTACCGGCGGCAGGTCCAGGGGCGAGTTCTAGGGCAGCGGAAGTGTGGTCGCTGCAGCGCGGCAACCACGAGCGGCGGCGGCACGCCCCCTCTCAGTACGGCGAACGGCACTTCACAGCGGCTGTAGGCAAGACTGTTACCACGTGAGGCGAGTACACCAGTGAGGAGGGACGTCGTCACCTGGTTGCGTGGTCACCACTCCATGGGTGACCGCAGTAGGCCCAGACATAGAACCGCAGCCCTGGACACCAGCACGCTCTGCAATTGGAAGGACGCCCATACCTCACCAAGGTCCACTCTCGTGGCAGTAGCACCTGCGGAAATAATAGTAGTAGCGATTAATGGGGGGGAAATCCCCTCGTGCGGGGTTTGATCCCTCCAACGAGTGGAAGACCCTAATACAATTGTACATCGGGCACCGAGCGCCCTCCCGCCCCCGCGCTCGACGGATCGGGCGAGGAGAAGAACGCCGATAACCTCCCCCCCCCCCTAAGGGGAAGAGCCATCTGTGGGAACTGAGCGGGGGGGGTCTCGTTCCCTTCCCACCCCCAGCACAGTACCCATGTACCCAACAACAAAATAAGAGCCCTAGAGCAATCGTGCCATCGGCACGAATACAAGGCATAAGGATCAATTCCCTGACTGAGCGGAACTTGAACCAAATAATATTGATGCAATCAATAATAAGGAACAAAATTGAAAATGCATCTTGCAAACGATTCACTTCACAAAGAATAAGGGCTCGGATCGAGCGCATTCGCGCCCTCGGCACCGAGCGCAAGGGTGAAAGGTTTCATTCCTTACCTTTATGGATCAAGGTTTCTGGAAACCTTGATCCATAATGAATTGATGCAATCAAGAAATATGAAAATGAAAAGACTACTGCGCTTGCGATTTCACTTCATACAAAAAAAAAAAAGGGGAAGGATCAATTCCCGTGAATAGCGGAACATTGATCCCAGTCAACAATGCAATCTCAATAAAAAAATGAAATGAAAAAGAACTGCACTTGCGATTTCACTTCATTCAAAAAATAAAAGGGGGGAAGGATCAATCTCCGGGTAAGCTCGGAAACTGATCCAAAATGAGTATTGCTACAATAAAAAATAATTATGTAAAAATGAAAAGAATACTGTACTTGCGATTCCACTTTCATACTGAATAAGTTTCCCCGTGTCGAGCGCAGTTCGTTCGGCAACGGCAATACAGGTCAAAAAATATAAATGAAAAGAGCACTTACTTACGATTTTCTCTACACATTTCCAACCCAATAATATACGCTCGGAGCGAGCGCCATCCCCCCTGCCCTCGGCACCGAGCATACCCAATCCGAGGATCATTCGGCTGGGAAAATGAATTCCCGCAATTACGCCCTTCAGTCCCCGGCACTCGGGTAATCGGAGGGCGTTGTGAACCAAGATCCTTTAATTCACAATTGAATTCAATGAAATGATTGTACTTACAATTCAGTTTCACTAGATACATAGAAAAAAGAAAAACATAATCATGCGAAAGCAAACGACGATGAAGCGGGCAGAGAGCGATGATACACGTCCACAGCCAGCAGGCCGAAAGCAAAAAAAGATTTGTTTACCTCCCAGTCGCGTCGCGCGCGCGCCTGTCGGACAAGCAGTTAACTACCGAACCCCTTGTTCGAAAGCTTACGACCTATCCAGCTGCCGCTAGTACCTTCTATTGTAAAAGGACCGAGAAGGTTGTATGCCGTGTCGGAACAATTTAAGAATTGTAGTCTTTCCCAGTAGTCTAGGTCCTAACTTCTTCTATTCTAGCTGTAAAGGACCTTTGTACACTCTCTATTTGTGCAATATCCTTTTGATAGTGTGGGTACCATATCATATTGCAATATTCAAGTGGACTACGAACATATGTTTTATAAAGCATAATCATGTGTTTCAGCTTTTCTTGTTTTGAAGTGCCGTAAACAACATTCCCATTTTTGCTTTACATTTTGCCAACAGAGTTGCTATTTGATCATTGCATAACATGGTTCCTATTCATCATCACACCAAGGTCTTTAACTGCTTCCTTATTTGTGATGGTCTCATTATTAGGTCCCTTATATGCATATAGCTTTCTTTCTCTGTCTCCATAATTTATTGATTCAAATTTATCAGAGTTAAATACCATCCTATTTACCTCTGCCCATCATATACTTTGTTAAGGTCTCTTTGTAGAGCGTTTCCTATCTTCATCACAAGTAATTTTCTCTACTTATTCTTGTGTCATCTGCGAAACTACTCACTACCGAATCCTTAACATTATTGTCTATGTCTTCAATCATAATAACAAACAGTATTGCAGCTAACACCGTACCTTGCGGCACACCGGATATTACCTTGGCTTCATCCGATTTCTCCGTCGTTTGCAATAACTATCTGTTTTCTGTTGTGTAAAAATTCTTTTAAACCATCTTCCTACTTTATCCACGATATTGTGTTTTCTAATTTTCTTCGCTAATATATTATGGTCTACTTTATCAAAAGCTTTTGCAAAGTCTAAATAACCACATCTGTTTCATTTCCGCTTTTCATATTTTTGAATATGTTTTCACGGTGGACTAACAGTTGGGTTTGTGTACTTTTTCCGGGTACGAAACCATGTTGTCCTTTATTACAAATTATTTTTTATTAAATGTTTCATAATATTTTTCTTCATTACCCTTTCATACACTTTCATTATATGTGATGTTTAGACTCACAGGCCTATAATTACTTGCCTCTAGTCTTGATCCACTTTTGAAAGTAGGGTAATATACTCTAATTTGTGCTCATCATATATCTTGCCTGTATCTACACTTGTCTTAATAATATTGCAAGTGGCTTTGCGATAGAATGAACTACTTCTTTAACAAATAGCAGGAATTCCATCAGGCCCTGCAGCAGCTCCATTTTTAATTTCATTAATAGCCTGCACAATATCAGCTTCATTAATATCTATGTCAGCTAAATATTCACTATTTTCATCCCTTACTTCTTATATCATTATCTTCATTATCTATTTCTAGGGGTGAATTCTCTCTTATATCGTTCTGCCAGTATGTTGCAAATTCCCTTTTTTTTCATTCGTTAATCTCCCTTCAATTCTCAGAGGGCCTATTTTCTATTCTTCTTTTATTCATCTTCTTCGCATATGAGTATAATAGTTTGGGGTTTTGCTTGATATTTAAATAGGGTTTTTTCTTCCAAGTCCCGTTTTTCATTTTCTTTTGATTGTATAAATCTTTTTTTTCTGCATTTTCTATCTTACTTTTTTAGTTCTATAAACTTCCATGCATTTTTTTCTTTTGCAAGACCTTTTTCCACTTTCTGATTTTCTGGAACAAGATTCTTCTGTCTCTTGGTATGCATGAATGATGTTTACTTTTCTCTTCGGTATATATTTTTCCACTATTATCTCCAATATTTTATATAATATCTCCGTATTTACCCTTATGTCATCACTTACGAAAATGTTATCCCAATCTTTGTTTAATTCTTCATTAATTTCTGACCATTTTATATTTTTACTAGAAGTTGTATTTTCCATATCCTTCCCACTTTTTCATTTCTTGCTTATCTCTATTTTCACTTGCTTTGGATGAACTGTTAATTCTATGACATTATGGTCTGAAATACTCGCAGAGTATTCAGGAGAGAGAGGAGGAGAGATGAGAGAGAGAGAGGAGAGAGAGAGAGAGAGAGAGAGAGAGAGAGGCGTCTTCCGACGCTCCGAGTTAAACGACGCTTTTAAAAAACGCATACTATGATCAAAAAGTCCTTTATAGTTTAGCACAGTATATTAATAAAAAATAAGTTTCTGGTTAGATTACAACAAAAATTTGAGATTATGATGATTTTCGACACTTTTTTATGTTGTATTTTTTCTATGTTTTTTAGTGACGCCTCATATGCGGAACTAGTTCCAGAGCGAAATAATGAATACATCTAGTTTACATATAACAGTCCCAAAAAGCGCAAATAATGAAAAAATCATTGCTTGTTTCCAGTAAAATAATAACAAAACGAAGTTTCTGGTTAGATTACAACGCAAATTCCAAGTATCCAAAGAGAGACAACATTATCCAGTAATTTGATCAGAGAGAGAGAGAGAGGAGAGAGAGAGAGAGAGAGAGAGGAGAGAGAGAGAGAGAGAGAGAGAGAGAGAGGCGTCTTCCGACGCTCCGAGTTAAGGACAGAGAAGTGTTCGTTTCGTTAAACGGCCTCTGACTCATGCCAGTAAATGTTTTGTTGATACTAATAATATAAGCCTATTTAAAGATACGTTACTTTAATTAGTCTATATGATACGTAAATAGTAATCAACTGTTCTTGTAGCCCTCAATATTTGGCAAAATCGAAGTATCCAAAGAGACATTATCCAGTACGTAATTTGATCAGAGAGAGAGAGAGAGAGCAGAGAGAGAGAGAGAGGAGAGAGAGTAGAGAGAGGAGAGAGAGAGAGAGAGAGACTTGCTTTGGCAACAATGTCTCGGGGTTTTTATAGCTTCCTTCTGCTTGATGATCGTGGATATTGTAGAAGGATTTCGACCATACTCGTTTACCAAATCGACGATACGAACGCCACGTTCATGCTTTGCTATAATTTCATGTTTTGCTTCCATCGAAATAATTTTCTTGGGTTTTTTCTTATCACCTGCTTTGTCTTAGCTTTGAGACCCATGGTTAATAATAAAAAAATAGACAAATAACACGAAAAATAGGCGCAAATACAAGAACTAAACAACGACGTGTTAACATGCAGCACCAACAAACAAACAGACTGAACGCCATTTATCGGTCGCCTATACAACTAACACTCATCGCAAAATCGTATCTCAAATATTTCGTTGTATATCAAAGCTTGTATTTTCGCAAATTTTCTGTTATATCTCAAAACATTCGTATATTAGGGCAATCGTATGTCAAGTTTCCATTGTAATTTGATCAGAGAGAGAGAGAGAGAGAGAGAGAGGAGAGAGAGAGTAGAGGAGGGGCGAGAGAGAGAGAGGGAGAGATACGCTTTGGCAACAATTGGTCTCGGGATTGACGTAAACCGTTTATTTTTCTGAAACAGATAGGACAGAGAAGTGTTCGTTTCATTAAACGGCCTCTGACTCATGGCAGGAAATGTTTTGTTGATAACTAATATATAAGGCTATTTAAGATACATTTACTTTAATTAGTCTATATGATACGTAAATAGTAATCAGCTGTTCTTGTAGCCCTCAATATTTTGCAAAATCACTCCAGGTTGTACATAAAACTTCAAGAATGTAGTGTCACCAGAGGATTACAATAGTTTTTTACTTCAAGAACCAGCATTCTTTTATGAAAATAATCCAGGTTGTACATAAAACTACAGGCAAACAATTAGTGTATGTAACCAAAGGATTACAAGTAACGGTTTTTATAACTTTTTATTAGTTTAAGACATATTTCCAAGCGTCGTTCCGGCTTACCGACGATTTTCGGCTTACGACGCGTCTCAAGAACGGAACCCCCGTCGTAACCCGGGGACTGCCTGATATTTATATGATAATGACATTTTTTTTCATTTCTGATGGTTTCATACTAAACTTCAGGCAATGATAAAAAAAAAGGAGCCAAAAATGAACTCTTAATCTTAAAAACTAAGCGTGCTGTGATTTTTTGAAAAAAACGTTTTTTTCAGCTTCGGCGCTAACTCCCGAACGCCGCCGGCATACGAGAGACACTTTGGTAAATAGCCGCTTGGCGTTTAAGGGTTAATTGACAGACACATGGACACCTATATGAGCAATTATTAAAATACAGTGCGCAAGAGATTTTACATATGGAAAAGACAACAAAAAAGTGATAATCATATTAACAACTTTGAACAAGCATGAACATACTAAAGTCGTATGAAATAGACCAATAGCCTTGTGCAATGGGTCCTCATCTTTCCTGATCACACAAGCCTGGTGGTGCAACTAGAGTAATCTGGCATGAGGGTATGACCATTTATGTTTAATATGTTTGTAATTTTTGTAATTTTGAAAAAACATATTTTTGATTTTTTTGATATAAACAACAAAAAAAATTTTTTTTCCAGGGTCCCTCACTGTGTGAACAGAATGTAAATGAATAGCATACTTTCCATGCTTTTGCTTGTTACTCTCTTCAAGGGCCTAAAAACAGGTGGGGTGGTACGACAAATATGCAATTTTACATTGCGTTGCTCTGCTTCGTCCATTACTTCCTCAGTCAGGTCATTTGTTAACATAAGAACTCCAACTGCCCTAGAATAAAATTATTTATAAGGTGTTACAGATAAATATAAATCAGGATATTATGTAAAACTTAAATGCTACATGATGAACCCATACACAGTGATTGCCATTTTCACAAAAATCCATCATGATCACCTACAAAACTGTGGGACACTGAGGGCCTCTTTGAAATTTCCCCTCTCATGCCAATCTGAAGTTTTTTCACTTCATGGAATTTTAACCCACTCTTTGCTTTCAAGCTTTTTTTGCCTTGATCCAAAAAAACCCCCAGTTCTTTAACCCTC
This sequence comes from Macrobrachium nipponense, assembly GCF_015104395.2. Taxonomy (NCBI): domain Eukaryota; kingdom Metazoa; phylum Arthropoda; class Malacostraca; order Decapoda; family Palaemonidae; genus Macrobrachium; species Macrobrachium nipponense. The sequence goes on from NC_061096.1 coordinate 62,395,855, forward strand.
TTACGCCGAAGCCCTAAAAATCAAAACCTCTCCTGTATGCCGGCGCCGGTTTGGAGTGAGCGCGGAAGCAGAAAAAATAATTTTTTCAAAAAATCACAGCGCGCTTAGTTTTAAAGATTAAGAGTTCATTTTTGGCTCATTTTTTTTTGTCATTGCCTGAAGTTTAGTATGCAATCATCATAAATGAAAAATAATATCATTATCATATGTAAATAATGCAAGATATGGTAGCGAAAAAAAAAAATTCATAGATAATTGTATTCAAATCACGCTGTGCAAAAAACGGGTCAAAAAAAAAAAAGCTAACGAGTTACCTTTTTTTTCCGTTGTATTGTACACTAAATTGCAATTCATTTTGGATATATAATACATAGTAAACAATAAAAGCAAAAAACACCGGAAAAATATCACAAAAAAAAAAATGATGTACGAATTGCGTAACGCGCAGACGTAAAAAAATGATTATTGTTAAGTCAATTAAAGTTTTATACATACACCTGGCAGAATATTAGCTATGGAAGGGAGTTATAGCTAAGATATATCTGCGGGGAAGTCGCATGTAAAAAATTTATTCAAAAAATTCACCGTTAATTCTAAATATTGTTAGAGACTTCCAATTTGTTTCAAAATTAACGACAAATGATTTAATATTACGATACTGTAAGAGTTTTAGATTAGAATTGCAGATTTCGACCATTTCGGACGAGTTAAATTTTACAGAATGTCGAAAATTTTTATATATATATTTTTTTATATGCACATATTTCGAAGATGGAAAACGCTACAACCTTCACATATTTTTTATTGTATTTTTCATGAATTTGCGCACATTTTGATATATGAAACTCTATAAAACGGCTAATATGAAAAGGAGCAAATATTAGGAGAATGCGATGTACGTATTTCGGAGACTTGCGGCCGCGATCGGCGCGCGGAGTGAAGGTAAATATATTTTTCAAAAATTCACCATAAATCACAATGTTGTTCTAGAGACTTCAAATTCGTTTCAAAATGAAGAAAAATGACGGAATATTACTAGGCTGTAAGAGTTTTAGCTTACAATTGCGTTTTTCAACTATTTCGGTAGAGTCAAATTTGACCAAACGTGATTTTTTTCTATTTATCGTGATTTATATGCAAATATTTCGAAAAGAGAAAAGCTACAACCTTCAATCATTTTTAGTTGTATTCTGCATGAAATTGCGCACATTTTCTTATATAAAACTTTATGTAACGCCAGCTAATTTTAAATGGTGCAAACATTTCGACAATCGCACAAAAAAAAATTCTGATTTTTTCGGAAGAGTTACCGCGCGGACGTAAGGAAAATTTTTTTTTTTTTTTTTCATAAATTCACCATAAATCGAAAATATTGTGCTAGAGACTTCCAAGTCGTTTGCAAAATGAAGGTAAATGATTGAATATTACTAGAATATAAGAGTTTTAGCTTACAATTGCGGTTTTTTCGACCCAATTTTCGGTAGGAGTCCCCAAAGTTGACCGAAAGTTGAAATTTTTGCACTTAACGTTATTTATATGAAAATATTTCGAAACTGATAAAAGCTACAACCATGGGTTGTTTTTGTTGTATTGTGCATGAAATTGCGCACATTTCCATATATAAAAATTTATGTAACGGCAAATTTAAAAGGGTGCAAACATTAGGACAATTGCACGAAAAAATTTATCGGAAGAGTTATCGCACGAACGTAAGGAAAAAGTTTTTTCATAAATTCACCATAAATCGAAATATTGTGCTAGAGACGTCCAATTTGTTGCAAAATGAAGGCAAATGATTGAATATTACTATAATATAAGAATTTTAGCTTACAATTGCGTTTCCCGACCATTTCGGTAGAGTCAAAGTTGACCGAGGTTGCTAATTTTTGCACTGAAATTGCGCACATTTTATATATAATACTTCATGTAAAGGATAATTTAAAATGGTGCAAAAATTATGTCAAAGTGACGAAATATTTTTTTGAGATGTGTCACTGAATACTTTTTAGTGCGATAAGAAAAAAGAAATTGTGCTTGCGCCGCCTGCGTAGCGATTGTAAACAAAAAAAAAAAAAAAAACAACGCCTTGATCTGTGAACTCCCAGCATCCCCCCAAGGCGCTGATTTTCAAAAGTTTTCGGCTGGTAGGCCTATAAGTATTTTTTTCCTCGAATTTAAAAAAAAAAAAAAAAAAAAAAACTTTTTTGAGCCGACGTATGATACGTCCAATCGGAATACGGGAGACATTTTGACTCGACGTTTAATACGTCCAATCGGAGTAAGAGGGTTAATGTATAAGAATCTTCCAACTCTCCCAGTGTTGTAAGGAGCCTAGTTGACTATCACACACTATTCTTCACAGGGTGCTGTTAAGGACATATCCAAACCATCCACATACTCTTTACCATCTCATCTACATATAAACTTCTGTAATTTCTCTTATGGCATAATTTTGCATCTATCCTCCTATCCTATTTCTGTTCTTAATGCCTCATTCTCAAAACAACAAAATCTTTTAGATGAAGCTGCAGTGATATGATTCCTGTTCATATGGCATACACAGTGCATTATAATTCGGTTTTGAGAATTATAATTTAAATAACAGTACATTATAACTTACTCATTTAAACTTTGGCGTAGTTTGCCCTCATTATTTCCAAACAGATAACTTAAATCTCATCTCTTTGGATGTATGACACATTCTATTAATCAAGCTTTGTATATCTTTTGGTGTTTTCCCCATAAATCAGCATAATCTGCTTACCCTAGTTGGTCAACTTTCAATGACTACCTGAACCTATACATCTTTCCATCTCCTACTACTTTTTTCATTAAAAATCCAAGGGCAAACAACGCCAGTGCCTTAATATTCTCCCGAAGCATCCCACTATTTATCGCAGTCAACTGACATGACTCCAAAATCATTAACTTTGTACCTATTTTGTTTATGGATATAATTTTAAATAGTTATTTGCCATTTAGTTTGAATGGCAAAAGGACCCAAGACTTCCAAAATACTATATTTTGGTATGTGAAGGCTGTCAAATGCCTTCTTGTAATCAAATAAAAGCCATCAGAAAGGGGATTTCAAAACGTTTCGTCCTGCTGTAGTACAATATGTATGTCAAAACAGAAATATAAACACAAATATTTGTTTTGTGCAGTTCCTGCCAATTCTAAAACCAACTAGTTCAACTAAGCATTTATTCAACATCTTTCTACTGCCTATTAAGAATGAACATCTAAATACAGTACAGTATTTTCATCACAAATGATGTAAGTACAACTCCTCTGTGGTTATCAAATTCAGTCAGATTATCTTTCTTTTGTATCAATGCTATGAATTCCATTTCCATATCATTAGACTTTGTTTCCTCAATCTATATTAAAAAACAGTCTAGTTAGTATACAAGGAGTTATTTCAATGCAACTAAAATCATCTCTCTACGCATTCCATCCTAATCAGGTTTCTGACTCTTAAATTCCTGATTCCACTTTGAAACCATAAATTTAATTATGTAATAGCAAAAAAAATTCACACAGGAAAAATTCTACAAGTATCAAGGGATTACAGTAAATACCAACTCATGTATTTCAAAGCACAATGAAACTTATGGAATATACAACAGTCCTTGAGTGTGCATTTACTATATGTAACAAAAATGTTCATCAAGACAAAATATGCTATAAGACAATCAGAAACCAATAAACTAGACTGACATAAAATGTTACAGAATAAGTCTGTGTTTTTCCTGTCACCAGCTGATAGTATCTACTTGTATACATACCTCTTAGTATGTGGTTCAACAAGAAGACCAACATTATCCCAAGATTCTGCCAGGGAAGTTGGAGCATAATTATTCAAACGTTTTACTACTTCCTTGAGTTCCATACTAGAAAAAGAAAAAAGTACAATGGTAGAATAGTAAAAAAAAAAAAAATACCAATGATGCAAGACAGAAATGGGAACTTGGCAATAAGGCAATCTAATATTACATAAACAGTTCCAGTTCATCAGCATTAGTTCTGCCAAAAATACATTACTTATAATTAGCCAATCTCATGGTTGCCAAAATCCCAGGCACTTCACTCATTTGCTTTCACAGATAAAAGAATATGGGCAACCACGAGTAACTCTGCACACTGGCATATAGAGTCCTGAGTCCTCAGCAAGTTACTCTAAATTGCTGCTCACTTCTCACTGAAATCCTTATTCTCTTGCTGAATGGTTGCATATTCATAAATATGCAAGGCTTAATGCAAGCTGTGGTGCACCTCTTCGGTGGCTCTATTAATGGATGGTCTCCCCCAAATGATACTGACGTATTGTTCAATCTCTTTGACCCATCAGACTGGAATAGCCTAGATCTCTGGCATAATATAATAATATAGGTCAATGCTAAACTGTATACTATACAGACCTCCAAAGTTCTATCAATTTGTCTGGTCACTAGGCTAAGTACTGTACAGACCTCGAAAGGTCTACTAGTTTGTCAGGAAGCACAGCTTTCATCCCATTAGAATGATTTGACAACATTCTATTTTTGCTGGTAGATATCTCAGAAAATTCTAAGGTGGAGAAGCTCCTCCATCAACCTCACTTCTAGGAATGCTACAAGAACTGAAGTATTAAGGTTTGGCAAGCTTGGGGAAGGGTTAGCAAGGCAAAGTCTCAGCACTTAAGCACTGCAGGTTAAATGAAAAACAACTAAGAGCCGATGCAATGTCTAGAAACTTAGAATCTGGTTATTATCCTCATCTCTGAAAAGATATCCAGTCTTTAAATCCCTAAACTAAAAAGCTGTCACAGAGAGTAGGGGAAGCAGTCGAAGACAAAGCTATCGCAAGTATGTGGTGCGATCACTTCAACAATATCCTGAATTGCATAAATGATCAAGATTCCCGAAGGGATGTAGATAACCTCCTTACTGACAACATTCAATTTCATTTTGCAGACTGTATTACGCCAGGTAACATCACCGATGCCATAAACAGCCTACCTAAAAATATATCACCCAGCTGTGATGGTCTTCCCGCAGTGGCTTTCAAATTCTGCCATACGATAATTTGACCATTTGCTAGCTGCCTAGTCATTGTATGTATAATTCACCCAGTTTCTCTTAGACTCCCTACTCTCCCTTAGTTCATTGATACCATTAATCAAAAACAAGCTAAAGGATGCAGCTGACCCTGGCAACTACCGGCCGATTGCAATCACAACGATCGCATCAAAGATACTTGAGTCGGTTCTTCTAGTGAGACTTCTCCCCTTTCTACACACCACTGACAACCAGTTCGGGTTTAAAGCAAACCACTCAACCGACACCTGCATCTAAATACTGAAAGAATTGCTGAACTACTACCTATCATCAGCCTCTCCTGTTTTCCAGTGTTTTGTAGATGTGAGAAAAGCATTTGACAGAGTAAACTACCTGAAGCTCTTCCTGAAGCTACATAAAAGGGGCACACCCCTATATCTAATTGGCATTTTACATTGCTGGTTCTCCACACAGCACTTCTGTGTCAAATGGGGTAATGTATTATTGTACACCTTCGGCTCCCTAAACGGGCTTCGGGAAGGGGGCATTCTCTCTCCATACCTGTATAATACGTACACAGGTGCCTTGAATGTCAAACTGAACTCACTCCCAATCGGATGCACTGTCAATGAAACAACTATAAACAACCTCTGTTACGCCGACAATATGCAAGGCCTCCAATGACTCATCGACACTTGCCGCCAATATTGCAGAGGAATTTGTATAAATCTACAATGAAACCAAGACCCAGTGCATGTCGCTGCTCCCAAGATCGCTTAAGCATATTGCAGAACCACAAATTTTCCTCGGAAATCACCGGCTGGAATTTGTGCACGAATTTCTGTATTTGGGTCACATTATCACCAACGACCTAAAAGATACAGCAGACAATAAACAGAGGCGTCGTAAACTATGTGCAACTGGCAACATGATTGCAAGGAGGTTTGCCTTCTGTCACCGAGACGTGAAACTGCTGCTCTTCTGCTTGTACTGCTACAGTATCTATGGGTGCCCTACTACAAGAGAGACCCATGAGACGTTATCACTGTTGTGCACAATGACATTCTAAAACACCTTCACAAACACTCCCCGCTACTACTCCGCCCACACAGATGTTCATAGAAAACCACCTGGACAATTTAAAAATCATTGTAAGGCAAACAATGTCCAGTCTGGTAACCCGAGTGAGAAACAGTAGCAACTCGCTCATACAAAGCATCCTAAGGAGTGAAGCAAGAAGATCTAAATTGTGGGAAAGATGGGAAAATGAGGCCTTTGTCCCCTAAAGGACTTAATCTCTGTATGTGCAAGATGTCATCTGCAGATTTTGTCATTATTATAATTATTGCTGATATTTTACTTTTTCATTATCACTGTGATTACTATAGTTAGATTTTTTTTACATTCAATTTTCGTATTTACCTGACTACTGTAACCACCTAAGGTCTCTAGTTGAAATATGATATTGTTATTGTACAATAAAGTTCATACATACTTACCTTGCAGATTATATACTTAGCTATAGACTCCGTCGTCCCCGACAGAAATTCAAATTTCGCGGCACACACTACAGGTAGGTCAGGTGATCCCGACCGCCTGCCGCTGGGCGGGTGGCATGGAATAGGAACTATTACCGTTTTAAGCCAGATTTTTCTCTTCCACCTGTCTCCTGAGGGGGAGGTTGGGTGGGCCATAACGATCGTATATATCTGCCAGGTAAGTATTGTATGAAACTTTATTGTACAATAACAATATCATTTTCAATACATTCAACTTCCCTGTCAGATATATAACTTAGCTGATTGGCACCTTTGGCGGAGGGCAAGAGACAGCTAATTACTGACCTAATAGGTAAACAACATATGTTGTAGGTAATACAAGTTAATTAATAATACCCTAGTTCCTACCTGTTTAGGCGGAAGATTTCTTAGCTTGTGCTGAGAAGTCTGCTTCGCCTCAAAAGCTTCAGCGAGGGTGTGCCCTATGGCTGAGAACTCTTGAAAAGGACTGTCAATGGGGTCTTATCCACTTACTCAACAGAAACCTAATGGCAATTGTCAACTGGAGTCTTATTCACTTACATGACAATATACCTATGCCTCTTGGCATATAAAGGAGTAAAATACTTGATCCCGATCACCCGATCCTAACCGTGGATTAGTAAATATGATTGAAAGGCATTATCCCCAAACACCTTTCAAACAACCTAAAAAACTCAACTCCAATAATTTTTTAAAACCACAATATAAAATAATAGGACAAAAATTAATATTAAGGATCAGTCTTCCTCTCCTTTCCCCAGCACTGTATCCGCTGATACATAGGGCCTAGAGAAGCATTCTCATATGTCACTCTCACATCTTTCAAGTAATGTGAGGCGAAACACTGAGTTACATCTCCAATACGTGGCCGCTAAGATGTTCTTCATTGACATGTTCTTGTTGAACGACAATGATGTAGCGACTGCACGTACTTCGTGTGCTTTTACCCTTAAGGTCTTATATGCCTCACTATCACAGCTCATGTGGGCTTCAGTTATGATGTTCCTAACAAAAATGCTAAGGCATTCTTTGACATAGCTCTTCTAGGGTCTTTAACTGCACACCATAAACTTTGATTGCAACCCTGCAACTGCTTCTTCTTCTGCAGGTAAAACTTCAAAGTTCTCACAGGACATAAAGTTCTTTCCCTTTCATTCCCAACTAATTGAGAAAGGCCTTTTACTTCAAAAGTACCTAGGCCAAGGTCTCGAGGGGTTTTCATTTTTAGCTTAGAAAATAAAGGTTTAAAGGACAATACAGCTGAATCCTTCTTAAAACCCACTCTAGAGTCAAGCGCTTGCAGCTCACTCACACTCTTTTCGCAGTGGCGAGAGCTATTAAGAAAATGCATTTTCTAGTCAAGTCCCGGAAAAGTAGCTTTATCGGGAGGTTCAAATCTCTCCGACATAAGATATTTGAGAACCACATCCAGATTCCAACTAGGGGTGAGAGAAGTTCTTAATTTTGTAGTTTCAAATGATCTAATTAAATCATGCAGATCTTTGTTATTCTCTATGTTCAGGTCCCTATTCCTGAACACAGCTGATAACATGCTCTTATAAACTTTAATGGTTGACACTGCCAGATGAGATTCTTCTCGTAAAAACAAAAGAAAATCAGCAATTTCGGTCACAGAGTATCGGAGAGGGGGACCAAAAGTTCTTCGCCTTACACCATCTACGGGGGAAAAAAAAAAACTCCCACTTCGATTGGTTATATCCGCATGGTTGAGGACCTTCTTGCTCCAGCAATTGCTTTTGCCGCTTTGCGAGAAAAGCCTCTCGCTCTGACCAGTCTTTCGATAGTCGAAAGGCAGTCAGAGCGGATGAAGCGCGTGGATATTTTTGTGAATACCTCCCGAAGTGGGGTTCGTTTTTGAGCAGATCCTGTCCCTTTCGGGAAGAGATCTGGGGAAGTCCACTATCCATTCCTGTACCTTAGTGAACCATTCTCTTGCAGGCCAATAAGGAGCGATCAATGTCATCCTCATTCCCTCCGAGGACACAAACTTTCTCATTACTTCCCCCAGCATCTTGAATGGGGGAAACACATAAGCGTCTATGCCCTTCCAATCCATGAGCATGGCATCTATGGATAGGGCTTCTGGGATCGTCCCCCAACGGAGCAAAGTTCTCCATCCTCCTGGATAGGATGTTGCCAAACAGGTCCACTTGAGGCTTCCCCCAAATGAGACCATAGTTGCTGGCAGACTTGTGAATGAAGGGTCCACTCTGTTGGAAGGACCTAGGTTTTTCCTGCTCAATCTGTCTGCTCTTATATTCTTTTCCCTCCTTGAACAAACCCTCGTCAGGAGTCGAATCCCTCTTTCTTCTGCCCATATCAACAGATCCCTTGCTAGTTGGTAAAGGGAGAAAGAGTGTGTCCCCCCTTGTTTTCTTATATAAGCCAGAGCCGTGGTGTTGTCCGAGTTGACTTGGACCACCACGCTCTGACTTCGTTCTCGAAAAACTGCAGTGCTAAGTGCACTGCTAAGAGTTCCTTTGCTTTATGTGCCAGGCCTTCTGTTCTTCTGTCCAACTGCCTGACACTTCCTTCGTCCCTAGTGTTGCTCCCCACCCCGTGTCCGAAGCGTCTGAGAATAACAGTAGGTGAGGGTTCTGAAGGGCCAAGGACACTCCTTCGTTTCTTCTCAGTGGTTCTAACAACCACCATCGTAAGTGGTTTTTGATACCTCTCCTATAGGAAGGTATCCAAAAGATCTCCTTTTCTTCTGTTCCAACTCCTTCTGAGATGGAACTGCAAGGGTCTCAGATTCAGTCTCCCTAGAGAGATGAACTGCTCCAGCGAGGAAAGAGTGCCCAGAAGGACTGAGCCATTCCCTCGCTGAGCTTCGTTCTTTCTCTAGGAAGACCGAGATTTTTTCCAACCCTTTCGAGATTTCTTTCCTGGGATGGATACGCTCGAAAAACCCCGAGAATCCATCCGAATCCCCCACAGATAGACGATAGTCTGACTGGGAGTTGTGTGAGACTTCTCGAGGTTTACGAGCAATCGAGAGATCTGGTCAATTGAAGAGCTATCTCCAAGTCCTCCAAGCACTTTTGTCTTGTCTGCGCTCTTATAAGCCAATCGTCTAGGTAAAGAGATATCCTCACCCCCTTCAGATGTAGCCATCTTGCTACGTTTCTCATCAACGCTGTAAACACCATGAGGATCCGTCGAGAGGCCGAAACACAAAGCCCTGAACTGATACATCCTTCCCTGCACCATGAATCGAAGATATTTCTTCGACGAATGATGCAGGGGGACGTGAAAGTATGCATCTTGCAGGTCGAGGGAGACTATCCAATCTCCTGGACGGAGAGCAGAGAGAACCGAGTTGGATGTCTCCATGGAGAACTTTGTCTTCTCCACGAAGCGATTCAATGCACTCACGTCCAAGGACCGGCCTCCACCCCCCCCGAGGCTTTCGGCACAAAAATAGGCGATTGTAAAAACCTCGGGAGTGCGGATCCTGTAACTACCTTCGATGGCCTCCTTCTCCAACATTTGCTGCACCAACCCAAGAAGGTAATTCTCTCTCTTTACAGGGTCTTTGTATCCTGCGCTGACAGCTCCCTCGGAGTCGTCGTCAAATGGAGGTCTGTTCTTGAATGGGGATGAGGTATCCTTTTCCGTCCCAGCACTTGTAGAGACCAAGACTCTGCTTTCATTGAAGCCCATGCTTCCGAGAATCCCAGAAAAAGTTCTGGGCCCCCCTTAACTGGTTGAGTTTTGGGAGGGGGAACTGGAATCTCATTTTGCGTTCTCTTTGGAACTCTATGGAAAAGATCTTCCTCTTTTCTCTCCTCTCTCCTTCCCTTGGGCTCGGCTAAAAGCTCTACCTCGAAAGGGCTGTTGGGCAGGTCTTGGCTCCCTCTTCGAGACAGAAGTCAGCTGGTCTAGGCTTCCTTAGCAGAATGTACCAGCAAATCCTGTGTTGCCTTCTCAGTAAGCGTATGGGAAATGTCCTTTAACCAAAAACTGAGAAGGGAAACAGCTGTTTAGACAGAGGGGCGTATAAAAGAGAAGCCCTCTGTACTGGAGAGACTGCTTTGGTAAGAAATGAACCAAAGACAGCCCCTCTTCTTTAATACTCCTGTCCCGAACAAGGATGCCACTTCAGCCGATCCGTCCTGCACTGCCTTGTCCATGCATGCCAAAACACTATGCAAGACTTCTGGTTCCAAAAATTGAGGGTCTTGCGTCTTGTTGGCCAAAGCCCCAAGGGACCAATCTAGTAAGTTAAAAACTTCCAAGACATGGAATGGATTCCCTTTAGGAGATGGTCCATTTCAGACATTGTCAGCTTGTTTTTTCCCGGACGATGGAAGTGCATGCCTCCTTGCCGAATCCACCAAGGTCGAGAAGTCCGCCTCAGCAGATGAGGGAAGAGAAAGTCCCATAGATTCTCCTGTGCTATACCAAATCCCTCTCTGATAGATACCTGGAAGGGGGACAGGTAAACACAGTCTTCCCCCCACCTTTTTCCTTTCCTTTTCCTTGTTTTAAGCCAATTTTTTTCGACCGACTGCAAAGCCCTCTTCATTTTGAAAAATGGTCGGTTGCATCTTCAAGAAAGAGGAGACTTCGCAGCCTTCGTACTCGAAAATAAAGACCGAGGAGAAGGAGGGGCAGCAGGGACTCAGAGACTCTCCAAATTCTTTCAACAAGAGGACTGCTAATCTCTTATAATCAGAAAGACCTGCCCCCTTGTTTTGTTCTTCAGAGTCCGAAACATCCTCCAATTCGGTTGAGTTTTATTCGGAGAAAGAGTGTGCGACCGGAGGACTCCTCTCTCGGGAATGCACAGGGCTTGTAGCAACACCGGCTGCAACCTGACAAGGGCTACGGTCGCTTGTGCGACATCTTGAGTCCCTGCCAGGAGAAGGCCGATGTTGTTCTTTTACCCTAAGGCCCTCCTGACAAGGACGTCGGTCGCCTGTGCGACAACTTTCGTCCCTACCAGGAGAAGTCCTTAAATGTCTTTCCCTTTTTTCATGATCAACTCCTTCCCGACAGGGGCTACGATCACTTGTGCGACACCTAGAGACCCTGTCAGGGGAAAAAAATTGATCTTGAGAAAAATCCCAAAGAGGATTCTCCAAGTCCGCTTCAAACTCCGATAACTCATCCAAATTGTATTCTGGATTGTACAAATCCTTGCGCCTGCTTTCAGGCGCTCTAGACGCTTTACGTCTTGTTTCAGCCGCTTCAGGCTTTCCAGGCGCCTTGCGCCCCCATTCGGACGCTTCAGGCTCTTCAGGCGCTTTGCGCCTCGTTTCAGGTGCCTCAGGCTCTTTAGGCGCTTTGCTTCTTCTTTCAGGCGCCTCAGGCTCTCTAGGCGCTTTGCTTTTCCTTTGAGGCGTTCCAACGACTATCCTTGGCAGCCCGGGACGTAACTACAGGATCTGCCTGTAGTTACGAGGGGACGCCTGACCGGTGGGGATTCTCTGAAACCTCCCTGCGGCTTTCGACATTTCTTCTCCACTGGTCTTGGGAGCTTGAAAGAGGTCTAGGCCTGGGAGCGAGACAGAGCCGATCAGACGCACCCTCCACTTCACTGGGAACACTTTCACTGCACTTACCTTCCAGTTCTTTAATTTTTTGTTCCATAGATGCTTAAGCGAAGCTTTTAGACTCGCAATTTCAGATGTTGAGCTTGCCGAGTCCGATAATCGGGAAGGTAAAGCTGTATGGGAGAAACAATAGGGTTATCAATAGGCAATAGTCCGCTAACTGGCTCGTTAGAGACCGACCTACTTACACTCTTGGAAGAGGCTTTTCTAGCCCTATCTCTCTCCAACTTTCTTAGGTAGGAATTAAGCAACTTCCATTCCTCCCCATTCAAATTCTTGCACTCATCACATGTATTCAATTGAGAGCATACATTCCCTCTACAATTTTTACAAGTGGTGTGAGGATCCACTAGCAAAGATGTTACTAGTACCGCGACACAGAAAAATCTGGCTTAAAACGGTAATAGTTCCTATTCCTGCCACCCAGCGGCAGGCGGCGGGATCACCTGACCTACCTGTAGTGTGTGCCGCGAAATTTGAATTTCTGTCGGGGACGACGGAGTCTATAGCTAAGTATATATCTGACAGGGAAGTTGAATGTATGAAATTAAGTTATATAATCTGTGCACTAACTGTTATAACTCTCAATGCATTTTTTTTCTCACCAATATCATCACTGTTATTACCAGTATTATGATTATACTACATTTGTTTTTATGCTACCTCAATGCTTATTTTGCTGGATAAGTAAGGCTGATTATTCATTTCTTTATTATCATGTTGTCTCCTATGTATCTAGATTGTGTATGTTACTGTCTGTATTTTGTATATTCCATGTATATGGCCCTGAGCTGAAATAAAGGATATTATTATTATTATTATTGGTGTATGCTGGAAACAGACCTTCTTTCAAACATGTTTTATTAAAAATAATGGCAGAATTCACAGAATTTATTTTATATAAAATTCTTTCAATTCTCCTTATGAATTATCTTTCTGGAACGCTGGTATTATAAAGCAGGTGTCCAATATGCATCATGCTGTAGGTCTTCAACGGAATTTCGGGCTGGTGTTATCAAAGGCAAACTGGTTATCAGGGACAGGCTGGGGTCGTCAACAGGTATACAGGTGTGTCTTGTAGGTCGGGAACAGGCCATAGTCATCAGGGGTCTATCCAGTATTCCTTGTTTTTTTTTCTTTTCTGGTTTTTCTATAGGCATCTACATGTTTCGGCCACCTCGTTTGGCCATCTTCGGGACAGGACGCTGAGTGCAATGGTCTGTGTCGGATGGATTCACACTATTTATTGCATTCGGGTGGTCTGAGGAGATGGGTACCTCACTTTTCATTGGGCAATACCTGTGACGTCACGAGTGATGTCATCAGGGGGCCGGTTGCTGATTGCCTGTCCTCTTTGTGGGCGGAGCCTCATCCCTATTGGTGATGGTTTAGGTCCCCTCCAAGGGCGTGCCACCAGGTCCTCCTCAGGGCAAGAGCTTGAGCTTCGGTCACCCTCAAGGTTACTCGGGACGTCCTCAGGATGAGAGCTAACACTTCTATCATCCTCCGGATCCCTCTGGTGCGATGGTCGTTGTGGAGCATTGTTTGCTGCTCTCCTGACGGCGGTGGGGAGGAGGAGGGGCTCCTGTGCAACATTCAAACTGGGCTTCTCCCTCCTGATGTGCAGCGCTTCTAAGATTCGCAAACGACGTAGATCGGGTGCTTGGTCGATAACCTCGAAGTTACCGACGATGTTGGTGCGGCGGATTCTTTTATTATGTGCAGTCCTTGCATGATTAAATATTGCTCCTTCCTGCGCGTGACAGGAGATCCTCTTGGAGAGGTGCATTGACGTCATCCCGATTTAAGTTCTGAGGCATCCTCGGATTGGGCATGTGTCTCTGTAGATGACGTTCGTCCTCTTCAAGGGATCCTGCGACAGTGCGGGGTTATTCTTCATAATAAGGCTGCATGTTTTCTTACGTCAGCAGAGTTCTTTATCATTGTTCAACATGGGCAGACACCCATAAGGAGATGGAACATGCAGCCCAGGTCCTAGCAAACAACGGACACACCAACCGCAGCATCCAGAACGTCTTTAGGAAGAGCATGGAGAAATGGTACCTACAGAAACCCCGCCCAGACCCCCAGCAGAAAATTAATTTTTTCTACAAGGGAACCTTCCATCGGCGATATAAAGAAGATGAGCGAGCCCCACGGGAAATAAATCAAGAATCACATTTTCCCTACCGACAACAACAAACAGATCAACTTTATCATATTTTATAGAAGTAAGAAAACATGCAGCCTTATTATGAAGAATAACCCCGCACCGCCGCAGGATCCCTTAAAGAGGACGAACGTCATCTACAGATACAAGTGCCCAATCCGAGGATGCCTAGGAACTTACATCGGGATGACGTCAATGCACTTCTCCAAGAGGATCTCCTGTCACGGCAGGAAGGAACAATATTTAATCATGCAAGGACTGCACATAAAGAGAGCAGCAGACAACGACCATCATACCAGAGGGATCGGAGGATGATAGAAGTGTTAGCTCTCATCCTGAGGACGTCCCTAGTAACCCTGAGGGTGATCGAAGCTCAAGCTCTTGCCCTGAGGATGACCTGGTAGCATGCCCTTCAAGGGGACCTCCACCATCACCAATAAGAATGAGGCTCTGCCCACGAAGAGGACAGCCAACCAGCAACCGGCCCCCTGATGACATCACTTGTGACGTCACAGGTATTGCCCAATGAAAAGCGAAGTAACCATCTCCTCAAACCACCCGAATGCAATAAGTAGCGTGAATCCATCCGACACAGACCATTGCACTCAGCGATCCTGTCCCGAAGATGGCCAAACGAGGTGGCAAAACATGCAGACACCTATAGAAAACCAGAAAAAAACAAAAACAAAAAAACAAGGAATACTGGATAAACCCCTGACGACTACGGCCTGTTCCCAACCTGAGACACACCTAGCCTGTCCTTGATAACCAGTTTGCCTTTGATAACATCAGCCCGAAATTCCGTTGACGGCCTACTGCATGATGAATATTGGACACCTGCTTTATAATACCAGCGTTCCAGAAAGGCAAATCATAAGGAGAATTGAAAGAATTTGATATAAAATAAATTCTGTGAATTCTGCCATTATTTTTAATAAAATATTATTATTATTTTCAGCAGAAGCAGCTGAAGCTATCTCCAAGCCTTGTAGTTTTAACCCTCAACCTCTACCATGAAAAATAGAACCTGTTCCATGGCTGGATCAGTGAAAGGGATACTAATTCAATCAACATCTTTGTTCAACTCTTAGCAGGTTTTCTCTTCTTTATGAGGAGCTATGAAACATTCACAAGCTTTTATCTCTGTGGTTGGATTCATACTCAGCAGGACAGGCAGTACCTGCTTCAGTCAAGGATAGTTAACACAAATCATGACGCTTATCCATAAAATCACAGCTCTTGTTTTCTTTGCAAGCTTAAGTCAAAAGAACTTGTTAAATAATAATAAAACTGATGAAAAGTTTATTTACTACAACATCACATAAATTCCTTTTTATTTAGAAACCAAATTATTTTGTAGAAACTGGTTTTCAGTGGAAACGTGGAAGAGCTATACAACATTCAGACTTTTATCTCAGTATGATATATACAAGTGGTCAAATTGCTCATCTGATCATGCAGTAGTAGCAAGACAGCCTGTGCGTGTTTCTGATTCAGCTAATTCTTCATCCACTTAGTCCTTTCATCATTAATAATGATGTCATCCTTCCACTTTCCAGGGTTACTGGCCACTATTTTTTTTTTTACATAATAAAGAAGTGTGGTAATTCCATCATTAGTCTATCAACTTTCAATAAGAATATCATGGTTCTAACTTTACAAACATGACTCCCTGTTTCTGCTAGTCATGTGTTTAACTGCTTATCTCAGTCCCAGAAGCTTTCAAACATATCTGTTGAATCTCAATCAGCCAGTTCTAGAGTTTTATGGGCTTTATACTTCCACCTAAATAGCACTTTGAAGCGAATTATGAGCAAATGAGTTTGTGAGGGAATCTGATGCTATAAAAAGGTTTCTTTTTTCCTATACAAACCCATTAGTGTACTATATATTACAATGTTTTGCATTTCAATAAATGCTGATTCTCACAGCTAATTACCAGACTATGCAATAAGCACACTCATCTGCTGGGACCCATCGATCTGTTTGTACTTGGTCAGTTGCTACTGGCAGGCTGCAAATTTCCTCAAGAGTGAAGTCTACGATTCCACTGATCACTTTACTGGTAAATCATATGTATTAGGTAATAGGTTTGTATGAACAAAAATATTAGATGTTGCCTTGTTTCTACAGAGGCCCTGACACAAAATTTTCAATTACAGCACAAAATACCACAGTTTTTATATCCTTAATGCATCTGCTTTCTGTTCTCTTTATTAATTTTTTACTTTCAAAACTAAACTGATTTTATTTTTTTAAATAATAAACTGTATGTGAAAGCTCAGCATGAAGTCAACATTCACCAACCTGTAATGACTTCGTTGAAAATACGTGTCAAAGAAGTTATGAAGGATGCGGGAGTGTCTTAGCATAAGTTGTCTTTCATAAGGCTTCCTGAAAGAGAGAGTTCCTAATTAATTTAAAATGGAAAACTGTACTGAAGTAAAGACTTCACTTGCCTTATTACTCATTATAAGGTGTAATCGCCCTTAAAGAGCTAACCAAAGACCATTAAAGATACTATGACAAACTTCCATAAGTGTTCATAAGTTGGAAAATGAGAAAACGGAGGGAAGGAGCAGAAAGGGTAAAACTCAGATTCAGTTTTACATAAAAAGCTAATACTTAGCTAGCTATACATCTTTTTCACATACTGGTGTACGTACTGAGAATTATCCATAGCCTAGCTACCGTAATATATCCTGATCATTGCTAAGACCTCTACCATTCATCATGAATAAATGATATATCATCTGGTTTTATAATGACAATGGTCACCAACATTAACCAGCGCTTATTTGTCATTGTCTCAACTTACATTCCTTATTGACAATAATTTTTCTGAACTGCGCAACTTTATGTGAAGATCTAACTAGTAGTGCATGAGTAAAACATGTGGAAAACAGATGCCACTTAGCAGCATGCTTGAGCGAGTGTTGATGAAAAACAAATGAGATTTCACAAAGAGCTGAGACAACCATTACTCATTAGCAATCAAGAAATCAATATAAAAAATATGTTGGAGTTGCTATCCAGGTTATATAATGTTACTACATTAACTGGCATCCAAGCATTCAACATTTGTGCTCTGGCTTCATTAATTGATTAGGCATGTTAGACATGAAGCCTCAATCTCATATGGGTGAAAAGCTCTAGTTTTGGATAAATCCTATTGGCTTATGATCTTGAAGTATAACTTTAAACTCATTCCTTGTCTGGACTTCCTTAGCGGATTAGAATGGAAAAACATGAAGCCTATCTTCTTGTATTGGTAAAAAGTATTGCCAAGTTTATATTCATATTTGTGATTTGACTTCTCAAGAAGACATTGCTTTCACTCTGCGCACTGGCATCACTAGTGAATCATGTGTACAAAATATGAGGTATCTACCTTGCACAGTTCAAAAGTTATGGCCAAAGCTAAATTCCTATTTGGTCTTTGACCTCAATATACTGTAGTTTTGTTTGTATTGCGTTTTTAATGCATGGAAACCAGTGGTTATTCAGCAACGGGACCAACGGCTTTACGTGACTTCCGAACCACGTCGTGAGTGAACTTCTATCACCAGAGATACATATCTCTAACCCCTCAATGGAATGACCGAGAATCGAACTCGTGGATACTTATCAGTCCCTGTACAGACCAGGACTATCATAAGGTTCAATGTACGGCCTTCCGAAGGCCCACAAAGATAATGTTCCTATCCGTCCTATCTTACCGTCTTATAATAACGACAATTACAAACCGAGGTGACAGGTCAAGACCAAACCGACACTCCACTGAGGCGAATAATATACTGTAGAATTTATGGACTTTATGGCAGAACAATGGCATAAACAGACGAAGCTTTGTTAGTCATTATTTGTCCTCTTTCAATTATGTTAACTACTACACTAACATTGGTATATGCACCACAAGGTGCACAACACCATAACATTTAATACTGTACAGGATTCAACTAGATGAGTGTGTCTAATTGTTCACGATATCAAAACAATGTCCCAACAGTCTCATTTATAATTGGACTACTGTACTATTCTTTATAAATGGTGTAGTAAAATAGTGGCATATCTGAGCAATTTCTATCTTGATATTAGTGCCAATATCTAAATTTTAATAACCAATCAAACATTAATGATGAAGGGGAGACAGACATGGATTGGGCATGGCCTTCACACCACCCTGAGGAGAACACATTATAATATCGCCTGAGCTCCAGTGGGCACCAGAGGAGATGATTGGAAGACCCAGACCAACTTAGAGGAGAACTATGAGATGTGAAGCTGGAGATATGTGCAGACTTTTGGTGGTAATGGCATAAGGAAGACATGAATGGTGCAACTATAGAGGTCCTTTGCACTGGATGGTGAGTCAAAATTTTAATGACCTGATAATTAAGAAAAATTCATTGCTCCTGATACAGTAACAATTAAAAATCTTCAAATGAAAACCATGTTAACATTTGATACAGCACAGGGTATTCGTCATCTAAGGAGTAATTTAATTGCTATAGTTTAGTGTTTTAACCACCACAGTCCATTCTCTGATATTCTCATCAGCTCAGAACAATGGTAAATCTTGAATTTGATGTTATATAATCAGCCATTCTGGTGATGTTCCAAGGTCTTGATTTGACTGAACGTGAAATACAGCTGTACAGTACTATAATTTTGCTTAAAATTATTGTATGATACAGCACTTAAATATCAAAGCTAATTATTAACAATTTTGTTTTTCATAACTCATGACCTTGAAATTCAACTGGTTAATGTGATAATTATTTGGATAAAAAATTACTCAACCCTTGGGTAACTTCCGGTCAAATTTAAGTAGACCTTTAGAGGTGACTGAAAATGTAAAAATAACGAAAACCTACACAGGAAGAAAGCAATGTAATTTTCCAGAGTAAAGTTTAATTAACACTGTAGCTGAAACTGCACATTTACATGAGAGTAACTGAATTAACAATACCATGAACTGTTAATATCTATTAGTAACAGACTTACAGCAGAATGAAGATTTAGTACATATTTCAGAGAAAATTTTTTTTTTTTTAGTAATACATGAACATCATACTTAAAAAAATTAAATGATGTAGTTTTCTTTGGATACCACAAACATTAACAATCATACGTCCAAAAAAACTTAACACATGATTAAAAACTATCTTAAAACATAATGCTGATAAAACTATTAACATAAACAAATACCAGGAACCTTAAAAGATACATCTTTTTTTTTTTTTTTGCATCACTTTAAAATATGCTAGAGAAATCCCAAAGTTTTATTGTACCATCGTCACTTGCTGATGCAAGCAACCCTAAGGTAGTGGGGTTCCAATCAACACTGTTCACATCTTCTGAGTGAGCTGAGGTATGGTTAAAATAAGGTCAAAAATAGGTGCATTTCTATCACAGCCTGGTTGCTCTTTAAAAATACGAATAGCATCATCACCACACGATGTAGCAATAGCACCAGTGAGAGGACACCAAGCAATGTCGTAAATGGTGCGGTTGTGGAAACCAGATAGAGTACATACACACTTCCATGCAGGTTCATTATCAGGAGTGGGAACTCCCTCTTTGTTACCAGGTAAATATTTCTGCCATATTTTTACAGTACGATCATCCGAAACATGAAACCAGTCGCTGCCCTTCAGAATCAAAGGAAAGGCCCCAAACAGTTGATTCATGTCCGAGAGAGTGCAAGATACTGTCCAACTTCATCACTATCTTCTTTATACAACTTGATGGTGTTATCATATGAAGCTGAAGCAAAGATATCTTCATTTGGATGAAATGTTACCCTTTTGACATCTTGAGTGTGAGCGGGCATGACAGATACACACTCGTATTCATCATCTTCTGCAACTTCCCACACACAGACTTATCTCTGAAACATGTTGCAAGGAAATTGCCATGATGGTGACCACGCTACACATTTCACTTCATTTTCATGACCTTCAAGGGTCGCAGTGCACTCAATGTCATTGTTTTGGCTATCCCAAATATTCACAGTAGCATCAAAACTTGCAGAGGCGAAATTCTTACCGGTAGGTGACCATGCCACAAATCTAACAGTGCGAGTGTGGGCCTCACTCAGAATAGCCCTACTGACCCACAAATCTCCTTCCTTTTTCCAAAGACGAATAGACCGATCTGATCCACATGATGCAAGGATAGTGCCTTTGGGATTCCACGAAACGTTCCACACACGGTCCTTATGGCCAGTAAGAGTCTGTATACAGGTAGTCATTCTTGCTCCTCACTACTCTGCAAGTAAAAATAATGTGCTATCATGCACTGTTTTTAATCTGTTGAATGAGACAATAGTGAACATGGCACTAGCATTCACTTGCTCAAGTTCATAATCTTCATTCACACAAATGAATGAACATAATAATTGTTACTACAGTAATTTCTAAAATATATGCACATAATAACTGTTACTACAGTAATTTTTCAGTTTTGTCATTTCACAATTTTTAATTTTTTTCACTACTGGTATATCATCAATAAATTCATGCTAACACTTTCAAATTTGTCTTGGAAATCACTCTGACTCCAAAGACCAACGTAAATTAATCTTCACCTCTATGATATGTTAACAGGCAATATGTATATTACATCATCTGCACTTACACACACACAAAGAAAAAAAAAAGTCAAATGAAAAAATTAAAATACTAAATCTATAATTTTTAAACAAAATTTAAGACAACAGAAGAACATGTTCCTTTAACACAGCATACCATGGCTTTCCCTCTTCAGTGGGCTGCTGCCTGCTGTTTGCTTCATGCTGTACACTGTAGGCCATAATTACTATAAGTTCTTGAGATGTGTCTTAGCTACCTATGTAGCTATGCAAATTTTACTTTCACTTTTCACATCGACTTTGCTCGTTTTTTTTTAAGTATACGTACTTACTCCTCATTCACTAATTCTTTCATATCCGGTAATCAGTTCCATGTAACATAAATGATGGCACTGAAATTCATAACGAACAATCCTTCAGTCTTAACTTAGGGATAAATTCTCTAGTGCCAACTGGAGTCCAGTTAACAATAACATAAGGAATTAGAGGCAAGGGGAGTCAGTCAATAGGTGAGGAGGGAGCTGTGCGACATGTCTCGGCCCACCCCTTCACTGGATACTGGAACCTCATGGGATGAGGATGACAAAGAAACATGGGCAAGGACAGGATCTATTGAGTCTCACTAAAAGAGCCACCACATTAGTACACCACTTGGCTTCAAGCTAACAAGGGATCACAAAGAGCAACCTAACTTTTAGTTTGTTTGTTTGTATGGTATTTTTGCGTTGCACAGAACTAAAGATTATTCAGCGACGGGACAACGGCATTATGTGACTTCCGAACCACGTTGAGAGTGAACTTCTATCACCAGAAATACACATCTCTGACTCCTCAATGGAATGCCCAAGAATTGAACTCGTGACCACTGAGGTGGCAGGCCAAGACCAAAACCGATCATGCCACTAAGCGAACGTCTAGAGTGAATTGCTCTTTGCCTTTCACAATGGACCTCAATGAATGGGGGATGGTGTACAAATACAGGTGATATATGGATGGCATCCTCCATTACACTGTTCATATCCAGAGAGCCTTCTCTCTATCCACAGATCCAAAACCTCTTGTCACTAAAATCTATCCCGGTGACAGAGGAGGTCTGCCACAATGTTCCTTAGTAAACTAAAAACATTGAGTGCTAGGCTATAGCTCACACAATGAAACGTAGTATAATGATAGTATATCCTAACTTTACTTTCCCTAGCCTAACCTAGAGAGGTGGGACTCCCAGTACTACCCAACCTACAGTGCTGCAATAAATCAGAAAAAAGAAACAAACTCATTTAAACCTAACTTTGTACACTGGATCCAAACTTAGCATTGTACACAGCATATCCCTTATATTATAGATGGGAGATTCTTTTTGTCTGTACCTTGGTAGCGAAATTCAGTCAGTGAGATGCATATTTAATGGAGGTAAGGTATTATAAAAAAAAAAGGAACGTGTCCAGATGGGTAAATTTTTTAGATGTTGATTTTATAAATAAAATTAATGTCTTAGCCATCAACAATTATCAATTGTCAATATATGACCTACCTAGGGCAGCCATTACTAAATTGAACATTTAAGGCTAAACAATCAAAATGTTTGGTAAGTACCAGCTTATGTGCAAATTGTGCGCTGTGTTTAATAATAGCATCTGGGATGGGGGATAAATGTAACACCTAAATAAAAGACAGTAAACAGGCTGTCATAAGCCGTGGGCCGACAATTCCGCGCAGGACAATTCAGCACATGGCAGTTCAGCTTAGAGACAATTCAGCGCATGACGATTTAGCACAAGGACTATTCAGTGCAAAGACATTTTGGTGAAAATAAAGCTAAAGCATGAAAAATTAAGAAAAACATGCTTTTCTACCAACTTTGTTATTTATATGTTCTATGAAGGATGTGTTGCTCCAGTGATATGTATACTTTTGCAAAGAAAAGAAAAACACAGGATTCATATGAAAGGGCATTGAGGACAATTTTGAATTTAGCCCCAGATATGACGCCCGATACTATGCTTTGTGATTTTTAAAAGGCTTTTCAAGATGCAGTTTCAAATGTGTTTGAAGGCACGCAAATAAGTGGTACTTTTTTCATCTGGCTCAGTGCTATGGCGGAAAATGATATTGTTAAGATAAAATAAAATTTTGTACATTACTTATCTGGCAGATATATACTTAGCTATAGACTCCGTCGTCCCCGACAGAAATTCGAATTTCGCGGCAAACGCTGCAGGTAGGTCAGGTGATCTACCGCCCCTGCCGCTGGGTGGCAGGACTAGGAACGATTACCGTTCTAGAACCAGATTTTCTATTCCACCTGTCTCCTGAGGGGAGGCTGGGTGGGCCATCAATCGTATATATCTGCCAGGTAAGTATGTACAAAACTTTATTGTATCTTAACAATATGATATTGTTATGATACAATAAAGTTTGTTCATACTTACCTGGCAGATATATAGATAGCTGTATTTTCTGAAGTCCGACAGAATTTAAAAAAAAAACTTCCAACACACGCAGTGGTCGGCCAGGTGGTTAGTACCCATTCCCGCCGCTGGGAGGCGGGTATCAGGAACCATTCCCATTTTCTATTCATAATTTTTATTTCCACTGTCCCCTGAGGGGAGGTGGGTGTACTTGATTATAATATCTGCCAGGTAAGTATGAACAAACTTTATTGTATCATAACAATATCATTTTGTTCATGAAACTTACCTGTCAGATATATATATAGCTGAATCCCACCTTTGGAGGTGGGAAGGGACAGAATAGAAGGATTTTAGGAAACAAATGCATGCAGATGATTTACATCTTGGTTCCACCTGTTAGCATAGCTGGCTTCGTGGTTACTGCCACGTAAGTCTGCTTGTGCTACTAGAGTTGCCAGCGAGGTAGAGACCTATATAGCTGGTGCACTCCAGATGATCTGTCAACAGGGGCGAGACCACGACGTGACTAGACCATATTGACCATACCATGAGGGCTAAGAAGTAAAATAAATATATATATATATATCACCACCTGACCAACCTAGCCAAAGTTAAGGTGTTTTAACTAAGGCTTAAGAGTTAAGAAGTCGCCGTTGTCGGCGACTCATCAACTAAATTAAGAGCTCTTCCTAACCATTTTCTACAGGATAGGATGAGTGGTACTTCTTGCCCCCAAGATTGTGTCTGCAGACACGTAGGGTGGCCCCTAGCGAGCA
>NC_061096.1:62420465-62441510 GCF_015104395.2 Macrobrachium nipponense
TATGCCTTCCATTCAATTTCAGTCAATTGCTCACACTCGATGCATCTATCATTCACCATACATACATGACCACGACATTTCGAGCACACTGAATGAGGTCTACCGAAGCTTTCGGCAACCTCACCTTACATTCATGCACCTTACACACCCTGAAGCTAGCAGCGCTAGATCAGGACATCGTAATCAAAGAAAGTCAAAGGCCAAATCAAATCAAAATAAAAAAAAAACACTATCACGTATGCCAAGCCAACAAGCCAAATCCAAAACCAAAAGTCAATCAGAATACTCAAGTTATTGCACAAGAAGTTTCAAAACAAATCCTAGGTCGAGGTCTGTAAACAGTTGTTTACCGACCGGCGACAGAGAAAAAATCTGAATAGAAAAATGGGAATGATTCCTGATATCCGCCTCCCAGCGGCGGGAATGGGTACTAACCACCTGGCCAGCCCACTGCGTGTGCCGGGAGTTTTGAACAATTCTGTCGGACGTCGGAGAATACAGCTATATATATATCTGACAGGTAAGTTTCATGAACAAACTTCCTCTTCAGGACAAAGACGTTCAGGCACTGACGTCCAACACCGGTCTCCAACCCCCCTTGGCCTTCTTTACCAGGAAAAGTCGATTGTAAAATCCTGGTTCCTGCGGAGAGTCCACTAACTCTATGGCCCTCTTTGCTAGTAAGGCGAGAACTTCTTGATGGAGGGCGGCAAATTTTTCGGAGTTCTCCGAGTAAGCTGACAAATTCACAGGAAATTCTGTGAGGGTGGGGTGCTTGATGAACGGAATGGTGTATCCTTCCTTCAGGACCTGGACCGTCCAAGGATCCGCTACGATGAAACCAGGTCTGCCAGAAAAGGTGTATCTGGCTCCTACTGCTGTGTGGAGGCACTACGGGCCTACTTCTTGATCGGAAGAGGGAGTGGTTTTAGACAGGCTCTACCTCTCCCAAGAAACCTGGAGAAAGATCGAACGGGAGCTCTCCCTCGAAATGGTTTAGGAGCTTCCGAGGAGGGAGCACTCCGAGAAGCAGAAAGAACCGGAGCTATCTTCCTGGGCTTCTTCACTGACTGTGATAAAAGATCCTGGGTCGCTTTCTGTGTTAAAGATTGAGCAATCTCGCTCACAATCTCTTGCGGAAAAAGGTGCTTCTTGTCCAAAGGAGAGAAGAGCAAGGCAGACTTCTGGTTCGATGAGACCCCTTTCGACAAGAAGGAGCACCAAATCTGTCTTTTCTTCAATACTCCAGAGGCAAAAATGGCAGCGAGCTCCGAAGCTCCATCACAGATGCCTTTATCGATACAATCCAGTACCGAGGCAAAATCCTTCAACTGCTCCTCCGAAAGTCAAAATGACTTGACTTTCCTGGCCAGCGAAGCAATGGCCCAATCTAGGAAGCTAACAACTTCAAAAACACGGAAAACACTCTTGCAAATATGATCCAGTTCATTTGCCGAAAAGAAAATCTTAGCAGTATTAAGGGCTGATCTACGAGAAGAGTCCACGAGACTAGAAAAGTCTCCCTGAGCGGAGGCAGTCACACCCAGAGAAAAAACTTCTCCAGTGTCATACCAGACACGGCTCCTTGACGAAAGTCTCGAAGGGGGAAGACAGAAAACATTTTTCCCCTGTTTCCCTCTTCTCCAAAAGCCAAGCGTTAACTTTCTTGATAGCCTTCTTAGCCGAAATCGAGAGGACGAGGAGTCAGGCTTACTGTCCTTTTTCCACTGCGAACTAGGCGAAACTGGAACGGAAGGCGCAAAAGAATCTCCAAAGTTGTCAATGAAGGATCGTAAAAGTTGCTTATACCCCGACAAATGCTTGTCTTTTTCAGTAAGTACTTCTCCTTCTTCTTCCAAATCCGAAGCTTCCTTCGACGAAACTGGCAAACATTCCATCGGAAGAGGAATCCTGTTCGGCGAAGTCACACCCTGATGCACCCGAGGAGGTTGCGAGAAAGCAGGAGAAGACTTCTGAGCCTGTTACTGAGACGAATCCGGGCGGCTGAGCTGGCCTCTTGGCGGTTTGGCGTCTGAGCCTGTACTGAGACGAATCCGGGCGGCTGAGCTGGCAGCTGCGTTGGCGGCTGAGCTGGCGAGAGTCTGAGCCTGAAGAGGCGACTGAAAAGGAGCCTGCGAAGAGGACTGCACAGTAGTCTGCGGAAGATGTAAGGCGGTCGGGAGCGCATTCGGGGACGAAAGAGACTTGCCAAAAAGCTCCAAAATACTGCCTAACTTGGCATTCATCTGTTCAAAACACCGAAGGTTGAGGATCCACCGACGTAGAAGGCGCGGGAGGAGTAGAAGGATGATCCACAAACACGTCTGGAGCGGCAGGAGTTATCGCTTGCGGAGGCTGTGGAGAAGGCTCCGAAGGAGTGTGCGTGTTCGGCTTCTCCACTTCTATGAGAGAAGGGCGATAAATCGAAACCGCCGGAGAAAAGTCTTCAGGCTCCTCCCAAAAACTACAAGAAGGTTCGGCAGCCGCCACCTTCTTGGGAACCGCAGCAGGCGAAACATCGCGAGACCTTTTCAGCGGTCTAGAAGTCTTATTACGCCAACCTCTATACAAGGAAACATCTGAACTAGAGTCGCTTGACGAAAAACACTTCCTCGCAACACCTTTCCAATGGTGAGCGACAGCATCCTGGGATACGTCTACAGGATTGCTTGAGGGGGCGACTGCTCGGGAGCAGATCCCGCTCGCCTCCCTTCGGTTTTCGGCATGCCTCCTCCCAGGATCTGGGGAGTTTGACAGGGGCCTAGACCTAGGAGAACAAACGGGCCGAACAGCAACCTCCTCCACTACACTTGC
Organism: Macrobrachium nipponense; assembly: GCF_015104395.2. Taxonomy (NCBI): domain Eukaryota; kingdom Metazoa; phylum Arthropoda; class Malacostraca; order Decapoda; family Palaemonidae; genus Macrobrachium; species Macrobrachium nipponense. Next base: position 62,423,280 of record NC_061096.1, read on the forward strand.
ACTAAGTAATTTATCACACTTAACTACCACTTCTTGCACTGTCTCACCCATTTTCTGCATAGTGGTGAGGAAAGAGACAAATTTCGAGTCCATATCGGCTCGTAATACTGACACGGGACCGGGATCGGGAGATACAGATTTGAGGGCAGGAGAAACCACTACGGGGTTAATAGGAACAGGATTAACAGAATTCAGAGGAATATCCTGGCTACTCACCGATTTAGAAGATCTCTGTGAAGCCTTTCTGATTCTATCTTTTTCTAACTTTCTAATATACTTTCCCAGTGCCTTCCACTCCTGAGATGTTAGAGACTTACATTCTTCACACGTATTCTCAAAAGAACATTCACGTCCCCTACAACTAACACAAGTAGAATGAGGATCAAGTGAAGCTTTAAGAAGTCTAGTCTTACACCCACTACTACACACCCTATACTGAATAGAGCCGGTGTCAGACATCGTGAAAAATTCAAAATAATTCCTAAAAAGGACAATAATATCAAAACCAAAATAACTATAGCGCTAGCAAAAAGATCAGTAAACTCAAGGTACATCACCAAAAGGAGAAAACCAAGATGATCAAATCCAAATTCCAACCAGCAGAGGAACCGTGTTATCGGTTCCGACGGCAGGAAACTTCTGATTTATTGTTGGAATGGTTCCCGGTACCCGGTAGAGGGCGGGAGTAGAGGGATCAACTGTCAAACCATTAGCGCTACCGCGAATTTCAAATTCTGCCGTGACGTCAGGAGACGACAGCTATATGTAACCACCGGGTAAGTTATATAAGTGAAAATGGAACTTGTTCCATGGCTGGATCAGTGAAAGGGATACTAATTCAATCAACATCTTTGTTCAACTCTTAGCAGGTTTTCTCTTCTTTATGAGGAGCTATGAAACATTCACAAGCTTTTATCTCTGCGGTTGGATTCATACTCAGCAGGACAGGCAGTACCTACTTCAGTCAAGGATAGTTAAACCACAAATCACGACGCTTATCCACAAAATCACAGCTCTTGTTTTCTTTGCAAGCTTAAGTCAAAAGAACTTATTAAATAATGATAAAACTGATAAAAAGTTTATTTACTAAAACATCACATAAATTCCTCTTTATTTAGAAACCAAATTATTTTGTAGAAATTTGTTTTCAGTGGAAACGTGGAAGAGCTATGCAACATTCAGACTTTTATCTCAGTATGATATATACAAGTGGTCAAATTGCTCATCTAATCATGCAGTAGTAGCAAGACAGCCTGTGCGTGTTTCTGATTCAGCTAATTCTTCATCCACTTAGTCCTTTCATCATTAATAATGTAATTCTTCCACTTTCCAGGGTTACTGGCCACTATTTTTTTTTTACATAATAAAGAAGTGTGGTAATTCCATCATTAGTCTATCAACTTTCAATAAGAATATCATGGTTCTAACTTTACAAACATGACTCCCTGTTTCTGCTAGTCATGTGTTCAACTGCTTATCTCAGTCCCAGAAGCTTTCAAACATAACTGTTGAATCTCAATCAGCCAGTTCTAGAGTTTTATGGGCTTTATACTTCCACCTAAATAGCACTTTGAAGCGAATTATGAGCAATGAGTTTGTGAGGGAAATCTGATTTGCTATAAAAAGTTTTCTTTTTTATACAAACCCATTAGTGTACTTATAATATTACAATGTTCTGCATTTCAATCAATGCTGATTTCTCACAGCTAATTACCAGAATACGCATAAAGCACACTCATCTGCTGGGACCCACGGATCTGTTTGTACTTGGTCAGTGCTACTGGGAGGCTGCAAATTTCCTCAAGAGTGAAGTCTACGATTCCACTGATCACTTTACTGGTAAATCATATGTATTAGGTAATAGGTTTGTATGAACAAAAATATTAGATGTTGCCTTGTTTCTACAGAAAATTTTCAATTACAGCACAAAATCCACAGTTTTTATATCCTTAATGCATCTGCTTTCTGTTATCTTTATTAAGTTTTTACTTCTAACTAACTGATTTTATTTTTAATAATAACTGTATGTGAGCTCAGCATGAAGTCAACATTCACCAACCTGTAATGACTTCGTTGAAAATACGTGCCAAAGAAGTTATGAAGGATGCGGGAGTGTCTTAGCATAAGTTGTCTTTCATAAGGCTTCCTGAAAGAGAGAGTTCCTAATTAATTTATAATGGAAAACTGTATTGAAGTAAAGACTTCACTTGCCTTATTACTCATTATAAGGTGCAATCGCCCGTAAAGAGCTAGCCAAAGACCATTAAAGATACTATGACAAACTTCCATAAGTGTTCATAAGTTGGAAAAAGAGAAAACGGAGGGAAGGAGCAGAAAGGGTAAAACTCAGATTCAGTTTTACATAAAAAGCTAATACTTAGCTAGCTATACATCTTTTTCACATACTGGTGTACGTACTGAGAATTATCCATAGCCTAGCTACCCTAATATATCCTGATCATTGCTAAGACCTCTACCATTCATCATGAATAAATGATATATCATCTGGTTTTATAATGACAATGGTCACCAACATTAACCAGCACTTATTTGTCATTGCCTCAACTTACATTCCTTATTGACAATAATTTTTCTGAACTGCGCAACTTTATGTGAAGATCTAACTAGTAGTGCATGAGTAAAACATGTGGAAAACAGATGCCACTTAGCAGCATGCTTGAGCGAGTGTTGATGAAAAACAAATGAGATTTCACAAAGAGCTGAGACAACCATTACTCATTAGCAATCAAGAAATTAATATAAAAAATATATTGGAGTTGCTATCCAGGTTATATAATGTTACTACATTAACTGGCATCCAAATATTCAACATTTGTGCTTTGGCTTCATTAATTGATTAGGCATGTTAGACATGAAGCCTCAATCTCATATGGGTGAAAAGCTCTAGTTTTGGATAAATTCCTATTGGCTTATGATCTTGAAGTATAACTTTAAACTCATTCCTTGTCTGGACTTCCTTAGCGGATATGAATGGAAAACATGAAGCCTATCTTCTTGTATTGGTAAAAAGTATTGCCAAGTTTATATTCATATTTGTGATTTGACTTCTCAAGAAGACATTGCTTTCACTCTGTGCACTGGCATCACTAGTGAATCATGTGTACAAAATATGAGGTATCTACCTTGCACAGTTCAAAAGTTATGGCCAAAGCCAAATTCTTATTTGGTCTTTGACCTCAATATACTGTAGTTTTGTTTGTATTGCGTTTTTACGTTGCATGGAACCAGTGGTTATTCAGCAACGGGACCAACGGCTTTACGTGACTTCCGAACCACGTCGTGAGTGAACTTCTATCACCAGAGATACATATCTCTAACCCCTCAATGGAATGACCGAGAATCGAACTCGTGGATACTTATCAGTCCCTGTACAGCCCAGGACTATCGTAAGGTTCAATGTACGGCCTTCCGAAGGCCCACAAAGATAATGTTCCTATCCGTCCTATCTTAGCGTCTTGTAATAATGACAATTACAAACCGAGGTGACAGGTCAAGACCAAACCGATCACTCCACTGAGGCGAATAATATACTGTAGTGACTTTATGGACTTTATGGCAGAACAATGGCATAAAACAGACGAAGCTTTGTTAGTCATTATTTCCTCTCATTATGTTACTACTACACTACATTGGTATATGCACCACAAGGTGCACAACACCATAACATTTAATACTGTACAGGATTCAACTAGATGAGTGTGTCTAATTGTTCACGATATCAAAACAATGTCCCAACAGTCTCATTTATAATTGGACTACTGTACTATTCTTTATAAATGGTGTAGTAAAATAGTGGCATATCTGAGCAATTTCTATCTTGATATTAGTGCCAATATCTAAATTTTAATAACCAATCAAACATTAATGATGAAGGGGAGACAGACATGGATTGGGCATGGCCTTCACACCACCCTGAGGAGAACACATTATAATATCGCCTGAGCTCCAGTGGGCACCAGAGGAGATGATTAGAAGACCCAGACCAACTTAGAGGAGAACTATGAGATGTGAAGCTGGAGATATGTGCAGACTTTTGGTGGTAATGGCATAAGGAAGACATGAATGGTGCAACTATAGAGGTCCTTTGCACTGGATGGTGAGTCAAAATTTTAATGACCTGATAATTAAGAAAAATTCATTGCTCCTGATACAGTAACAATTAAAAATCTTCAAATGAAAACCATGTTAACATTTGATACAGCACAGGGTATTCGTCATCTAAGGAGTAATTTAATTGCTATAGTTTAGTGTTTTAACCACCACAGTCCATTCTCTGATATTCTCATCAGCTCAGAACAATGGTAAATCTTGAATTTGATGTTATATAATCAGCCATTCTGGTGATGTTCCAAGGTCTTGATTTGACTGAACGTGAAATACAGCTGTACAGTACTATAATTTTGCTTAAAATTATTGTATGATACAGCACTTAAATATCAAAGCTAATTATTAACAATTTTGTTTTTCATAACTCATGACCTTGAAATTCAACTGGTTAATGTGATAATTATTTGGATAAAAAATTACTCAACCCTTGGGTAACTTCCGGTCAAATTTAAGTAGACCTTTAGAGTGACTGAAAAAATGTAAAAATAACGAAAACCTACAACACGGAAGAAGCAATGTAATTTTCCAGAGTAAAGTTTAATTAACACTGTAGCTGAAACTGCACATTTACATGAGAGTAACTGAATTAACAATACCATGAACTGTTAATATCTATTAGTAACAGACTTACAGCAGAATGAAGATTTAGTACATATTTCAGAGAAAATTTTAGTAATACATGAACATCATACTTAAAAAATTAAATGATGTAGTTTTCTTTGGAGTACACAACATTAACAATCATACGTCCAAAACTTAACACATGATTAAAAACTATCTTAAAACATAATGCTGATAAAAACTATTAACATAAACAAATACCAGGAACCTTAAAAGATACATCTTTTTTTTTTTTTTTTGCATCACTTTAAAATATGCTAGAGAAATCCCAAAGTTTTATTGTACCATCGTCACTTGCTGATGCAAGCAACCCTAAGGTAGTGGGGTTCCAATCAACACTGTTCACATCTTCTGAGTGAGCTTGAGGTATGGTTAAAATAAGGTCAAAAATAGGTGCATTTCTATCACAGCCTGGTTGCTCTTTAAAAATACGAATAGCATCATCACCACACGATGTAGCAATAGCACCAGTGAGAGGACACCAAGCAATGTCGTAAATGGTGCGGTTGTGGAAACCAGATAGAGTACATACACACTTCCATGCAGGTTCATTATCAGGAGTGGGAACTCCCTCTTTGTTACCAGGTAAATATTTCTGCCATATTTTTACAGTACGATCATCCGAACATGAAGCCAGTCGCTGCCCTTCAGAATCAAAGGAAAGGCCCCAAACAGTTGATTCATGTCCCGAGAGAGTGCAAGATACTGTCCAATCATCACTATCTTCTTTATACAACTTGATGGTGTTATCATATGAAGCTGAAGCAAAGATATCTTCATTTGGATGAAATGTTACCCTTTTGACATCTTGAGTGTGAGCGGGCATGACAGATACACACTCGTATTCATCATCTTCTGCAACTTCCCACACCCAAACAGACTTATCTCTTGAACATGTTGCAAGGAAATTGCCTGATGGTGACCACGCTACACATTTCACTTCATTTTCATGACCTTCAAGGGTCGCAGTGCACTCAATGTCATTGTTTTGGCTATCCCAAATATTCACAGTAGCATCAAAACTTGCAGAGGCGAAATTCTTACCGGTAGGTGACCATGCCACAAATCTAACAGTGCGAGTGTGGGCCTCACTCAGAATAGCCCTACTGACCACAAATCTCCTTCCTTTTTTTTTCAAAGACGAATAGACCGATCTGATCCACATGATGCAAGGATAGTGCCTTTGGGATTCCACGAAACGTTCCACACACGGTCCTTATGGCCAGTAAGAGTCTGTATACAGGTAGTCATTCTTGCTCCTCACTACTCTGCAAGTAAAAATAATGTGCTATCATGCACTGTTTTTAATCTGTTGAATGAGACAATAGTGAACATGGCACTAGCACTCACTTGCTCAAGTTCATAATCTTCATTCACACAAATGAATGAACATAATAATTGTTACTACAGTAATTTCTAAAATATATGCACATAATAACTGTTACTACAGTAATTTTTCAGTTTTGTCATTTCACAATTAATTTCACTACTGGTATATCATCAATAAATTCATGCTAACACTTTCAAATTTGTCTTGGAAATCACTCTGACTCCAAAGACCAACGTAAATTAATCTTCACCTCTATGATATGTTAACAGGCAATATGTATATTACATCATCTGCACTTACACACACACAAAGAAAAAAAAAGTCAAATGAAAAAATTAAAATACTAAATCTATAATTTTTAAACAAAATTTAAGACAACAGAATAAGAAAAAAAAAAAAATGTTCCTTTAACACAGCATACCATGGCTTTCCCTCTTCAGTGGGCTGCTGCCTGCTGTTTGCTTCATGCTGTACACTGTAGGCCATAATTACTATAAGTTCTTGAGATGTGTCTTAGCTACCTATGTAGCTTTGCAAAATTTACTTTTCATCCACTCACTTTGCTCTTTTTTTTTTAAGTATACGTACTTACTCCTCATTCACTAATTCTTTCATATCCGGTAATCAGTTCCATGTAACATAAATGATGGCACTGAAATTCATAACGAACAAACCTTCAGTCTTAACTTAGGGATAAATTCTCTAGCGCCAACTGAGTCCAGTTAAAAATAACATAAGGAATTGGACGCAAGGGGAGTCAGTCAATAGGTAAGGAGGGAGTTGTCATAGCCCACCCCTTCACTGGTCACTGGAACCTCATGGGATAAGGATGAAAAAGAAACATGGGCAAGGACAGGATCTATTGAGTCTCACTAAAAGAGCCACCACATTAGTACACCACTTGGCTTCAAGCTAACAAGGGATCACAAAGAGCAACCTAACTTTTAGTTTGTTTGTTTGTATGGTATTTTTGCGTTGCACAGAACTAAAGATTATTCAGCGACGGGACCAACGGCATTATGTGACTTCCGAACCACGTTGAGAGTGAACTTCTATCACCAGAAATACACATCTCTGACTCCTCAATGGAATGCCCAAGAATTGAACTCGTGACCACTGAGGTGGCAGGCCAAGACCAAAACCGATCATGCCACTAAGCGAACGTCTAGAGTGAATTGCTCTTTGCCTTTCACAATGGACCTCAATGAATGGGGGATGGTGTACAAATACAGGTGATATATGGATGGCATCCTCCATTACACTGTTCATATCCAGAGAGCCTTCTCTCTATCCACAGATCCAAAACCTCTTGTCACTAAAATCTATTCCCGGTGACAGAGGAGGTCTGCCACAATGTTCCTTAGTAAACTAACATTGAGTGCTAGGCTATAGCTCACACAATGAAACGTAGTATAATGATAGTATATCCTAGCTTTACTTTCCCTAGCCTAACCTAGAGAGGTGGGACTCCCAGTACTACCCTACAATGCTGCATAAATCAGAAAAAAGAAACAAACTCATTTAAACCTAACTTTGTACACTGGATCCAAACTTAGCATTGTACACAGCATACCCCTTAGATGGGAGATTCTTTTTGTCTGTAACTTGGTAGGGAAATTCAGTCAGTGAGATGCATTTTTAATGGAGGTAAGGTATTTATAAAAAAAAAAAGGAACGTGTCCAGATGGGTAAATTTTTTAGATGTTGATTTTTTAAATAAAATTAATGTCTTAGCCATCAACAATTATCAATTGTCAATATATGACCTACCTAGGGCAGCCATTACTAAATTGAACATTTAAGGCTAAACAATCAAAATGTTTGGTAAGTACCAGCTTATGTGCAAATTGTGCGCTGTGTTTAATAATAGCATCCAGGGGATAAATGTAAAAACATAAATAAAAGACAGTAAACAGGCTGTCATAAGCCGTGGGCCGACAATTCCGCGCAGGACAATTCAGCACATGGCAGTTCAGCTTAGAGACAATTCAGCGCATGACGATTTAGCACAAGGACTATTCAGTGCAAAGACATTTTGGTGAAATAAAGCTAAAGCATGAAAAATTAAGAAAACATGCCTTTTCTACCAACTTTGTTATTTATATGTTCTATGAAGGATGTGTTGTTCCAGTGATATGTATACTTTTGCAAAGAAAAGAAAAACACAGGATTCATATGAAAGGGCATTGAGGACAATTTTGAATTTAGCCCCAGATATGACGCCCGATACTATGCTTTGTGATTTTTAAAAGGCTTTACAAGATGCAGTTTCAAATGTGTTTGAAGGCACGCAAATAAGTGGTTACTTTTTTCATCTGGCTCAGTGCATATGGCGGAAAATGATATTGTTAAGATAAAATAAAATTTTGTACATACTTACCTGGCAGATATATACTTAGCTATAGACTCCGTCGTCCCCGACAGAAATTCGAATTTCGCGGCAAACGCTGCAGGTAGGTCAGGTGATCTACCGCCCCTGCCGCTGGGTGGCAGGAATAGGAACGATTACCGTTCTAGAACCAGATTTTCTCTTCCACCTGTCTCCTGAGGGGAGGCTGGGTGGGCCATCAATCGTATATATCTGCCAGGTAAGTATGTACAAAACTTTATTGTATCTTAACAATATTATTTTTGTACATGGAACTTACCCAGCAGATATATACTTAGCTGATTGACACCCTTGGTGGTGGGAAAGAGACAACTATTTACTGAATAGACAGGTAAACAACATACGTTGTAGGTAATAAATAATAAAACCTTGGTTCCTACTTGATTCAGGCGGAAGACTCCATGGCTAATGCCTAGGAATCTGCTTCGCCTCAAGAGCCTCAGCGAGGATGTGACCTATGGCTAAGAGTTCTTGTGGGTCTGTCGATGGGGTCTTATCCATTTAATCGACAGAGCCTCTTACATGACAATATGCCTATGCCTAGTGGCATAATTAAGGAGCACAACACCGATCCCGATCACCTGATCCTAACACGAGGGTTAGTGGTGCTTAAGTTGAAAAGAGTTATCTACAAACTCCTTTCAAACAACCCAAAGAAAAAACACGACGTTAAATAAAATCTAACTCACTAGTTAAGGATCAGTATCTGCTCCCTATCCCAGCAATGTATCCGCAGACACGTATCAACCAAGAGAGAAGGATCCCTCGAAGGTTATCTTGATATCCTTCGGATAATGGGAAGTCAACACAGAGTTGCATCTCCCGTATGTGACAGCTAATATGTTCCTTATGACATATTGTTAGGGAAAGAACAAGAATTCGGGAAAGCTCGCACTTCATGCGCTTTTAATTCTCAGCTGTTTGAAGGAATCATCAATGCACTTATCAAGTGCTTAGGAGATCACAATGTCTCAAAGAAGGCCAGGGCGTTCTTTGATATCGATCTCTTCTGGGTGAAGCCTGGAGCCTGGCTAGCGCTTCATGCCTGGCAGGCGCTAGCGCCTGCTAGCGCCTCGCGCCTAGAGCCTGGCTGGGAGCCTCGCGCCTGGATGGCGCCTCGTGCCTGGCTGGTGCCTGATTGGCTCCTCCTTCCTGGCTAGCGCCTCGCGCCTGGCTGGAGCCTTGCGTCTGGCTGGCGCCTTGCGCCTGGAAGGCACCTGGAGCCTGGCAGAAGACTTTCATGATTACTGTCTATGAGTCTGCATGCCTCAAGAGTTTCAGCGAGGTAGGGACTATGACTGACAAACCCCCCTTCTGGCTCATGGTCAATGGGGGGCTAGCCCGCTTACACGACAGAGCCTTCTCGGATCGTGCCAATGGGGGCTGACCACTTACATGGCAGAGCCTTACCTGTATCATATCAATGGGGACTAGCCCTCTTACATGACAGAGCTTTAGGTTTCTCTTTACTGGAAGGAGCCTTGGCGCCTGGATGGATCTCAATCCTGACTGGAGCCTAGCCTTGAAGGAGCCTGGCACCTGGATGGCGCCTGGCTGGCTTCTAGAGCCTGGCTGGCTCCTCCACACTTGCTGGAGCTTCGAGCTTGGAAGAGTCTCTAGGCTGTCTAGCGATGTCCACATCGGACACTCTTATATCTGTCCGATTTGTTCACCTCTGGCGCATTTGCGCCAGGTTGGAGGCCCGCTCCTTCTCAGTATCCGACCATGACAGAGTTCCTTGGAACTGTCCGCCTCTGGCGTTTTTCGCCTGTATTGGCATTTGGCGCCTGGCTGGCACTACATTGTCCGAGAGTCCTGAACAACCACATAGTTTATCAGGAGACTGGAGAAGGGTGGAAGAAATTCTTTTCCTTTGAGCTTTTGGCCCCTGGCAAGGGGAGGTGATTTTAGTCAGCTACACCCAGTAGACGACAGGATATCTAACAATACGAGAGAGAAGAGTCTTCCTCCGAGGAGGATCCTTCGTGAACACTTCTTTTGCTAATGAGATCTTCTTACATGTTGATGAGGTTCCTCGTTGCAGAATCTTCCCTATCCTTGCCCGAAGGAAGGGAAGGAGTCTGGAAGTCGAAGGAGACTTCGAGCTGAAATTGGGCGGAACCCTGATTTCTAGCTCTTATTGTATCCTTCTGAATACCTTCTGGGAAGCATTTTGAGCCCTCATCGCACCCCGAAGACTCTGTAGGCAAACGTTTAAACCATCTCTTCTTCTGTAGATGAAAATGTAGTACCCTGCCTGGGCACGAAACTTCTATCTGAAAGCGTTGCGTCAGGAATAGAGGGATTTAGTTCTTTTGCCAGACATACTATGCTGGCAAGAACCCTTGCCGAGTCTCCATTGAATCTGATGCGAGATTCCAATGCACAAAAAATTCACTTGTCTTCTTGGTCGTTTAGGGCTAAGAGAAACAAAGAATTCCTTCATAAACTTCCTCAAAGAAGTTTGATGAGGAGCAGTTCCCATTTGTCAGAAAACACAGGAATCTGTGGGCCACAAAAAGTATCCCATTCGAAGTACATGATATCCTACTCTTGTCGTATTGCCCTCCCCCCCGGTATCGTATAAGATCCCGAAGATCTTAATCCTCTGTTATCTCTAATTCCCCTTGTGTAGAGACAGAGTATAGCCTTTTACTGCGTTCGTTGATAGCAGAATATATTACATAGGTGATTCTTCCCTCTGAAAGTGAAGAAAAAACCTCGCTATGTGGTTCACAGAGGTATCGGAAGAGGACAGTTTCCTCATTCCATCTAGCACGATCTGCAGCAATTCTATGTCTTAGCCATGGACTATTGTCATTTGGACCTTGAAAAAAAACCTCTCATTCATGTCCACTTCTGGTCAGTCTGCACGCGGACAGACTCAGAGTGGAGAGGTTTTTTAGGTCTATTTATAATAGATTCTGATAGAATATCCAGATACTCTTGGAAAAGCCTTACGAAACATGCTGTGAGAAGAACGTGACTTCTGTGAATCCAACCTCTCTAAGGCCAAAATGAGGCATACATCCTCTCTTCCTTTGACGCCCATTTATCTTAATATCTGTTAAGAATTTATAACTAGGGGAAAAAAGACTAAAGTTTATTCCCCTTCTTTAAATTTAAAGATGTCTTAGATTGCTACCTCTCTTGGTTCAGGAGGAAAAGGAAGCAGTCTAAAGGAAGCCTGTTCGTCTTCTACCTTACAAAGAGATCTATGAAGAAGACTTTCCGCAGGTTCTCACAACTCTTTTCAATAAATGTTAGACATACGTTAACAGTTATTATCTTCAATCGAGAAGGTTCTCACGGACATGCAAAAACTTGCATCGAACCTCTTAAGGATAGTTACGTTCCGTGTCTGTTCCCAAATAGGTTCTCTTTTGTAACGCGAACAGGGGCGAAAAAAAAAGAGATTCTCGATGCTCTTTGCGATATGAGAGAGTCGTGGAATTGGCCTAAGTGATTAAAATAAATCATTTCATCATTCCTTGTAAGCGACCCCTTTTCGATTAAATGGGTAACGAAATCAGGAACGAATCTTGCCGTTACCGAGCCTGCTGTCCGAGAGGCTACTGGACTCTTAGGTTAATAACTCGCTAAAACGAGAAAATATCTTGGATGGTGCTTCTGGCGCGGCTAGCGCTTCTGGCGCAATTTGCGCCAGGCTGGCGCTTCCTTCTAGTTCTTTTTAGGTTATGTGCCATAACATCTATGCCTTTATGGTACCCGCCATCCTCACATGTTAATTCCGTTCTTGGGAGTGGGAAAAAAAACTTTTACTATACGTAGTATAGTCCATTCAGGGAAGGGCAACTTCTGCCACTAATGAGAATGTTTCCCATCCGACTCAACCAACTTCTCTTGAGCAATATCCGATTCTAAAAAGGTTGTGTGCGTTTCTCGAAAGGATGAGAGAATTATATATATAGCGCTCTGCCGTATTAGAATCCTTTATAATACTGTCACATTGTGGTAAACAGCATTAATCTAGGAAACCTTGTAAGGATACTAGGAATTCTGTAGTAACCTCGGTATGTGCATAAGACTTCCGACCATAACCGTAGTCTTAAAGTGAATTCTCTACTACATTCATCTTCTCACTAAGCAGTACTCTAATAAGGCCATGCGTTCGTTAAGCATGAGAGCATTATACAATATAGAGTTCCGCTGCGTTAGAATCCTTTAAAAAATGTTACTACGGTAAACAGCATTGAAATGTTAGTTAATATCTTTCTTATTGAAAGCTTCTTAGCAAAAGGCAGACAATATTTTATTTATGTTTGCTTAACTATCCCCTCAATCCGAGGCTAAAACCACGATTGTAGGAGAGACACACGGTTAGTCATTCCATCCCGCAGGAGAGAGACATGTAACCAACCACTCATGACCGACACCTACATGATACTGCGTTGGTGTCTAAGCGATAGCAGTCTCGTTAGCCGACTGGCCTTACTCTTCCAGAGTTGCCAGCTACTCCATTTAATAAAGGAATCTTATAAAATTATTATCGAACTTCAGGAAGTTCTTATAATCGCATATTTAAGCGAAACAAGACTTCGATAAATCTAGAAGCTAAGTAGGTGTTGTCTTAACAATCCCTTTAAGCGTAGTCCTTCCTAGGAAATTCCTGGAAGGATACTGGTAATTGAGTTGCTCAGCAAAGAAGTAACTACGGTATGTGCTTATGATTTGCCGTATCGTATTCTCATACAGCAGATACTCTACTACACTGTACCTTCTTTCCCTGCCGAGGCAGATAGAGAAAGGAAAAATTTTTACTATCTTCGTTCTTTTCGTTAATAGAACAATAGAAAGAGTATATATATCTCCTTAAGGAAGGAAGTTAATCCAGGAACTCTTTAAATCTTCGTGAGTTCCTCTAAATCGTGGAAGAGACAGAATTCTGTTGATCTGTAGGGTTTACGGAAGGAAGTACGTAGATATTTCCTATCCGCCATCATACCCAAACGTCGATGAGATTCTTATAAGAAAAAAACTTCCAAAGCTCTTGCCTCTTCATAACGAGGGAAGAGCATGAATGAAGGAGAGAGTCCTCTGAATAATGAAAAAAATGGCTTCTCTTAGTATCAGAATCCTTCTGGCAAAAGCGACGGCCGCCTGTTGCGACATCTTGCACTTTGCCAGGGGGGAAAGTTGCTCAAGTTAAAAACTCAAAGAGGAGCCTCGCAACTGACCTCTCTCTCAAAAGAAGATTAGGAATATTCTGGCGCCTGGCTCCTTGCGCCTAGCGCCTGGAATGTTCCGCGCGCCTGGAATGTTCCGCACGCTAGAAAGGAGACTCGCTCCTGGAACGTTCCGCTTGCGTGGAAGGTCCCGTGCGCCCTGATAGTTCCGAGCGCCTACTAGACCCCTTTTAGAAAGAGCCTCTTGCCCGGAAACGTTCAATGGAAGGATCGTTCTGATTGCCACTCTACTATAAGGCTCCTTGCTCTAGCCGTCTGTTTTTCTGGCGCAATTTGCGCCAGGCTGGCGCTTCGTCTCTTTGAAGGCGCCTTGCGGCAAGAAAAATTTTCTAGAACTCGGCTCGCGTTTGGTTGTAGGAACGCGGCTCGCGCTAGTCTGTTAGCTGGAATGCGGCTCGCTGCTGGCTATTGGAACGTAGCTCACGCTAGCTTGCTGGAACGCGGCTTCCTGGCAGTGGCTGGCTCTTGCTCAGTGTTCTCTTAGTTTTCAGAGAACGCGCTAGATCATCGAAACTCCAAACATACATTCTCCGTCTTTTCGGATGTAAGATGAAGAGACGCACTTTTTTAAGGATGCCTTATCAATGGCTATCCTTGGCACTCTGGGACGTTCTACAGAACCTGCCGAGGGGACGCCTGACCGGTGGGGGTTCTCCCTAACCTTCCTGCGGCGGTCGACTTTCCTCCTCCACTGGGTCTGGGAGTTTGGAAGAGGTCTAGGCCTGGAAGCGCTACGGAGCCGATCAGACGCACCCTCCACTGCACTGGGAACTCTATATTCACTTCTTACCTTTTAAGAGCTCGCCTTTTGAGCTCCATCCATTTATCTTCAAATTTGCACATATGAATTTGTAGATTCTGTGGAGTAAGAAGGTGATGAGGATGCAAAAACTACTAGTATTGTCAATACTCTAACTGCTCGTTAGTACGAGAGCTCTTAAAGCTTCTAAAGGAAGCGTATCTAGTTATATGCTTTCCGACTTCCTAAAGTAGGAAGTTAGATCTTATATTTCCTTCATCAAGTTCTAACACTTATACACGTATTAGTGAAAAAAAAACTCAATATTTCTTCCTATTGCCAAAAATATATGAGTGTACCGAAAAATTCGGTAGTTTCACGTATATATTCTTCGAAATTTCGAAGCCAAATTCATTAAAAAGTTAATAAAAGCGTATGCCAAACCAAAGACCCAGTACTTCCCTGCAAAAGACAGCCCAGAAGGTCGATGGCGATGAAAAAACGAAAATCAAGTCAGGAGGTAGCAACAACGTATGTTGACACTACCGCGACAGAGAAAATCTGGTTCTAGAACGGTAATCGTTCCTATGTCGCCACCCGCGGCATGGGCGTAGATCACCTGACCTACCTGCAGCGTGTGCGCGAAATTCGAATTTCTGTCGGGGACGACGGAGTCTATAGCTAAGTATATATCTGCTGGGTAAGTTCCATGTACAAAAATACAGGCTTTAAATTTTAGTTATATTTTAAGCGAGGAGCATATTAAAAAAACATTGTAAGATATTGGTAGCCTTAGCTTTTGTGCCAGCTGATAATTTTTGCGAGGTATTTGAATCTTTGCAAGGTGTTAGGCCTCCTGAGTTGGAAGAGGTAACAAATTATTTTGAGGATACGTAGATTGGTCGCCCCTTCCAACGCCGTAAGAGAGATGCTATTTTTAAACCTGAGTTATGGACTACTTTTGATCTGGTGCAGGGATACCTACCAAAGACCATTAACTCATTAGAAGGGTGGCACCGAAGTCTCCAGTTAACATTGGGTTATAACCACCCAACTTTTTATAAGTTTGTGGAGTTTTTGAAATTGGCGCAAGACAACGCAGAGAAAAGGATACTGAGAATCACAACTGGACACGACGATTCCAGAAAAAAAGGAAATTATCAGAAAACAGCTAAGGAAATAAAAATGCCAGTAAGTAAATATGGGAATCGAGCAAACAAATTGCAATACTTAAAAAATATAAGCTACCTCATGAATTGCAGAAATAAATTAGTATGAATATTTTTGTACAGAAATATTTCATAGTATATCATTTCAATAATTATTTTTGTCTAGTTTTTAAAATTCAATATGTTACAAATAAAAAATTAATTTGATGACTGTTTTTATTTTATTTCGTAAAATGTCTTTGTGCTGAATGGTCTTTGCCCTGAATCGTCATGCGCAGAATTGTCTCTAAGCTGAATTATAGGCGCGGAATTGTCCTGCGCGGAATTGTCGGTGCTCCATCATAAACAGAAGACAAACATACATAAAATCATTATTAAAATGCAGTGGTACTTCTAAGCAACTGCTCTACATGGAACATTACCTTGGAAATTAATTTTTCCTATACTTCCAGTACTACTGATGAGGATTTGGTGCCATTTATTGTCAGTCATATATTATTAACCTCACTCTACCCAAACCGGTTGGGGACCCTTTGGGGAAGCGGGGTTTTGTGTGGGGGAAAACGTTGGGAGAACCAGAATGCCATGTTTTAATTGAGGAATGGTTCTACACATGCGCAAGTCATTAAGGAGCCATATATTTAAGATGGGATTGGCTATGGAAACCTATTATAGAAGGAACTATACTAACCAAACCCTACCTAGTAGGCTGTGTTACTTAGCCAGGGCAGACACCAACTGGAGAAGGAAACTCCACACTTTGCCATAGCTGCCGGGGAACTCCAATTTTAGCCAGCATACAAAGTCTGAGGATAATAACAGTGGACCAACAAAAAATAACAGTTCCTAAATTTTTAAAAGGCAACCATGATACTTGGCATATGAAAAATAAATGTATTAAGTAGGGTAAACAACCAACTGGACTGGCCAACTCACTGACTACCACGGCTAGGCCACCCTCCGAAAAAATACTTTAACACGTCCTGACACCGGAGATGGTCATCAGTCATGAGTTGTTGGTAGTGATAGCAGGAGCTCAAGACCTCTACTCTCCTTTCGAAGTAAGTATTTTCTCCAAAATTACGAATTAATGCCATATTTTAAAATTTAAACAGAGGGTAATGAAAAGTGTGCCCAACGCAGTGCACATTACCCCATGAAGCTTTTAAAATTTTTACTTACAACTCGGAATATTTAGAAGATTGACGCCATCTCGATGCTTGCGGCGTCGCTTGTCAACAAACTTCCCATTTCCTGTGCTAAATCCGCACACCACTTTTACCCATAGACGCTGGGCACTTTCATCACAACAATCGTAAACCAGAACTCTAACCAGTACTTATCCAAGGAAACTACAGCATTCCTTGTGGCGTTTTGCGCTCTTCAATTGTTTATTAGTGTTGTCAATTGGTATGTGTTTACCCTCCAAACTGGGTATAAGACTTACACAAAACCGGGGAAATAAGTGAAACTAGTGTATCTATTTGTAGTATATATACATATTACAGCAATTTCATCATTACTGCATTACTATGACAACTAGTATTCATGGAAACAGTTTGTAAATGCACCAGCATATGTGTGAAGCTCCAATAGATTGGCAACAATGAGCTTTTTGCTGTCGTCTGCTCGTACTTCAGAAATATCTGTAATTTCTCAGGGTTAATTTGGTTGCAAAAAAGGGATACTAGACATGAATTAAATAAACATAGGGTAAACAACCGCGGACGATCTATCGTATCGTGCCGGCCAGGCCTTATTCACTCGATATTCAAGTGGTAAAACAAGAATACAATTACAACTTTAAGCATACCATTCAAAAGGTTGAAGTTTCGTCAACATAACGTGATACATATATGAAAGCCCCATATGAACTAAAATAAGCATGTGAGCTTTCCATAAAATATGCTTTCAAGGCAGTTTTGAAATCCAATGTGGCGGCAATCGTGAGGTTGGCCGGTCTAACCACGGACAATCCACCATCTTTCCCAGCACTCATTTGAACAATGTTAGCGTATATGTAACGTTTATTGATCTTACTCAAGATCGCAGTTGTACTCAGCACAATAAAACAACATTTTGTTGCTTATATTAGTGAAAGTATGAAACTTTTTATTCCCTGGGTTATGGTTTGAACTGAATTCATTTTTACCTTGTAATCGGTGGTTTTATCCTTACTGCCATCACAACTGAAACTCCACAGTGCTTACTTAATTGTAATTATACACATTTTGGTCTTAATTCACTCCACATTGCACTTGAACTACGTTGCTGTTCCTGGTTCCTAAGCACGCACTCCGCAAAGACAGTTACAAGCAGCAGACGACTAGTACATGTTTATGAGGTGCAAAGCTTTATTCCCTTAATTGTTTACTTCACTCATTATTTGGCTTAACTTTACTTCAAAGTGTTTATTTAATTAATGTCTATTATCCCTTTTTAGCAACAAAATTAACCCCGAAAAATTACAATATTTCTGTAGTATGAGCAGACGAAGGCAAAGACTCATCGGTGCCAATCTAGCGGAGTTTCACACATATGCCGATGCATTAACAAACTGTTTCCATGAATTCTAGTATTCATAGTAATGCAGTATGTAATGATGAAATTGCTGTAATATGTGTATATAATACAAATAGTTACGCTAA
>NC_061096.1:62447010-62472010 GCF_015104395.2 Macrobrachium nipponense
ATCTGATCATTTCCCCTACAATATAAAAGTTTTTCATCTGATCATTTCCCTTAAAATATAAACGTTTTTCATCTGATAACTTCTCCTACAATATAAACGTTTTTCATCTGATCATTTCTCCTACAATATAAACGTTTTTCATCTGATCATTTCCCTTACAATATAAACGTTTTTCATCTGATCATTTCCCTTACAATATAAACGTTTTTCATCTGATCATTTCCCCTACAATATAAACGTTTTTCATCTGATCATTTCCATTACAATATAAACGTTTTTCATATGATCATTACCCTTTAAATATAAACGTTTTTCATCTGATCATTTCCCCTACAATATAAACGTTTTTCATTTGATAATTTCCCTTACAGTATAAAATTCTACATCTGATCATTACCCTTACAATATAAACGTTTTTCATCTGATAATTTCCCCTACAATATAAACGTTTTTCATCTGATCATTTCCCTTGCAATATAAACGTTTTTCATCTGATCATTTCCCCTACAATATAAACGTTTTTCATCTGATCATTTCCCTTAAAATATAAACGTTTTTCATCTGATCATTTCCCTTACAATATAAACGTTTTTCATATGATCATTACCCTTTAAATATAAACTTTTTCATCTGATCATTTCCCCTACAATATAAACGTTTTTCATTTGATCATTTCCCTTACAGTATAAAATTCTACATCTGATCATTACCCTTACAATATAAACGTTTTTCATCTGATCAATACCCTTAAAATATGAACGTTTTTCATCTGATAATTTCCCCTACAATATAAACGTTTTTCATCTGATCATTTCCCTTACAATATAAACGTTTTTCATCTGATCATTTCCCTTACAATATAAATGTTTTTGGTTTATTTGATCATTTCCGTTTTTTTCACCAATATAAACTTTTTCATCTGATCATTTCCCTTCAATATAACTTTTTAGAAACGTTTTTGTTTTTCATCTGATCATTTTCCCCCTTACAATATAAAAAACGTTTTTTATTCATCTTTTGATCATTTCCCTTCCATATAAACGTTTTTCCTGATCATTTCCCCTGCAATATAAACGTTTTTCATCTGATCATTTCCCTTAAAATATAAACGTTTTTCATCTGATCATTTCCCTTTAAATATAAAAGTTTTTCAACTGATAATTTCCCCTACAATATAAACGTTTTTCATATGATTCCCAATACAACCCTATAAATAAACGTTTTGATATTCTGATCATTCTTACCCTTTAAAATATAAAAGTTTTTCATCTGATATTTCCTTACCTTTCCCCTAACCCAATATAAACTTTTTCATTTGATCATTTCCCTTACAGTATAAAATTCTACATCTGATCATTACCCTTACAATATAAACGTGTTTCATCTGATCATTACCCTTAAAATATAAATGTTTTTCATCTGATAATTTCCCCTACAATATAAACGTTTTCATCTGATCATTACCCCTACAATATAAACGTTTTTCATTTGATCATTTCCCTTACAGTATAAAATTATACAACTGATCATTACCCTTACAATATAAACGTTTTTCATCTGATCATTTCCCCTACAATATAAACGTTTTTCATCTGATCATTTCCCCTACAATATAAACGTTTTTCATTTGATCATTTCCCTTACAGTATAAAATTATACAACTGATCATTACCCTTACAATATAAACGTTTTTCATCTGATCATTTCCCCTACAATATAAACGTTTTTCATCTGATCATTTCCCCTACAATATAAACGTTTTTCATCTGATCATTTCCCTTACAGTATAAAATTCTACAACTGATCATTACCCTTACAATATAAACGTTTTTCATCTGATCATTTCCCTTACAATATAAACGTTTTTCATTAGTAACGCTTTTATTATTTTGGCTTCAGCCAAGTCTCTGCCACTTCCAAAGTGGAAACAGTGCTCCGAAATGTACATAACCTGCAGAACCCATTCAAACTAGGACATACGAAAAGAGTAAACATCATTTGTAACACGCTCTTTCTAAGGAAGAAATACATCAGTAAAAGTCGGTAATTTATTACCAGAACTTATATGAATACATATGAATGCTGCTCAAGTACGTGGAAGTGATATTAGGAGATCTTAAGCATCTATTACCTTCCTATTAGTATTTATGAGGTCACTTTTGTGGTAGAATGAAGCCGAGATTCCCTCTCGCTCTCAGGCGGCCATGTAACACCCGTTGATCGTCCACATCCTTTTTTTTTTTTTTTTTATTCAGGTATTAATGCAGAGGAGCAATTTTATTTCTGCTCTCTGCTGTTGTTGTCTCCTGTATTTCAGGTCTCTCTCTCTCTCTCTCTCTCTCTCTCTCTCTCTCTCTCTCTCTCTCTTTGGAGCCCTGTTGGGTTTACTGTCTGTTGAGTGTCCGAAAGGGTTTTCGTCTGAAGATTTAAAGAACGTAAGAAGAAAACAGTAATCATCAGATCTAAAAGTGCCCTCACCCTCACTGATTAAAACGATGCTCTAAAATGAACACCGCTAATTGTCTCGTGATCTGTTTTGCGAGATGACACGGAAATACCCAAGTTTTGGGCAGTAAGTAGGGAGTAGTACTTTCTAGATACGTAGTAGCCTTAATGGTTGGGAGCTAGTTGCCATTATGTGCACTAAGTAAGTATTTCAGTAGGAAATAGAACTGTAAAGTCCGGAGGACGAAAACGCACAGTATTTTTGAATTTACAGCTTTAGCTTTAGCGTAGAGTATAAAGCTAGTACTAGCTTAAATTTGAAACGGTTCGTTGCCATCCAGAAGATGTATATTTTCGTGTTGCCAGTTATCATATTTGACAGATATTGTTTTGTGATGAAAGGTACTTGATTCATTCGCCTCTCGTAAGAAAAATGAATGACAGTGAAGCAATGTGTGCTTTAATCCACCAAATTTCTTATCCTTTCCTTTTCCTCATGTCATAATTTTTTTTTTTTTTTAGGTTATAAGAGTTATTTCATATTTCTGTTTTTATTCTTACTCTGCAATCCGTTTGCCCTACGAGTGTGTTTTATTGGTTTCTTTAATTCTACATCTTACTGTCTTTCATATTTAGCTAATATCTTTATGTCAGGTAGCGACAAGAACATGTCAGTTCCAGACTTTTATTTTCTTTTCGTAGAGATCTGTAGGGCTGTTGTGTTAACATATGTAAAGATACTTTGTAAGTTAGATTGCTAAGTGAAGTAGGCTTAAGTGAAAGTATGAATGATTGAGTGCTCGTAACGCCTGGCCCAAACTATAAGCCTTTGGGTACGCACAGTTTTGACCAGAGACTGTAAAAATGTGTTTTTGCTTCTTGAAAACCAAACTGAAAGAGGTTCAGAACATTCTTCCCAACTCAGGAAGTAGTTGGTGCCAAAGACTGACGAAAAAATGCACCACATTTCGTATTGAGAAAGAAGAAGCATTTGATGAAAATGTGGAACAGTTCCTGAGGATGGAATGCTCTTGGCTTTTGATGCCAAACAGAAGTCCTACTGAGCTGCTAGTGGAGCCTCTTGCCCATAGTATTGTATAGATTTATGTGTGACCCATAAAAGCAATATTTGGCGGTGCTGCCTATACGGTGTCCCTATCGTAGTAGCTTTGAACCAAAGACAGGATATCCACTCAATGAGTTTCACCTTGAGCTAGGATTTGTATGCTCTGTAGCCGCTGTCCAAGTCTGTTATTACCAAATAGTTTAGTCTGAAACAGAAATATCAGTATAAGCAGATACTCACTCAGTCGTATTGTAGATTGGATTAGACACTGAGCTTTGCGTTTTAGTTTAAGTGGTACTGATGCACCTAACTGGTCATCCTACTCGGATGTTCATAGATGATTTATCACAAAGGTAAGTCTCATTCTCTTAGCCTGTAATTATGGAGTGCATGTATGGTTAATACAGACTTATGCTAATTGAAGATATATATAAAACATACCGGTTAAGATTTTCCGTAGAATGAAACCATAATAGTCGATTTTGGTTTAACTCATAAAGCTTTATAAAATATGAACGCCCTGTAAGGGTCGGTCCTAAATTGGCAAGTTACAATACATCCAAAAACCCACAGGACTCAGACTTCGATTGCCTAAAAGCATACCCTTCGGAGGGTCTTTCTTCATTACATTATTATGAAAACAACTACGAACGGGCTTAAAAATATCTTTCAGTATCTCTCCGTCATACTTTGAACCAAATACGTACAATAGTTGGAAATTCAAGTTAAGCCACGTTCGTGGTTACAGGACATCACATCAACCAATGTGCACGATTTCAGTTTCCCACCAAATTGGTTACAAGTTCTGTGTAAGATGCTAAAAATGCTAGTCCACCGCCCAACGCCCCTCCCCCCCCCCCCAGAAAAAAAAGTATGGTTTCTCAGTCGTGCTTCAAATCTGTTTTCGTGTCAGCATCTGTGTGTGATGTCACATCTGGCAAACGAAATAGTTAAAACTAACACCGAATTCTTTATTCTTTAAGAGTTAAATGTTGTAGATTTTTTTATGCAGTTATTTATACAATTTAAAATACGTTCATCTATAGTTAATATCCTTATTTAAGAGGCGCCCACTTATATTTGGTGTAAGAAGTGCGAAAACAGTCCATGAAAATTGGAAATGATCTGAAAACTGTTATTTGGGTAGTGTCGAAAACAATACTCTGTTTTTTTCCATCTGTCCATCCGCCTATGGCAACACTGCGTCCCGGGCTTTATATAATATCCTAGTTATTTCGAATATGAACGGTGTAATTCGCATACAGTAAATTATTAAAACACTTTTCAGTTGCAAATGTACACCCAGATATCCTTTTATTTACCTAAAATTTAGACACAACGTAACTATTTAAGCACGGGACGCAGTGTTGCCATGCGCGACCACCACAGGCGGATGGACAGATGGAAAAAAAACAGTATAGACATGTAGAATTATAAATATGTGCAGCCAAGCGTCATCATCATCTACATTCACTCTAGGTGTAAGACTGTAAAAGCATCGCCTGGCTTCAGCTTCATTATCTCTCGAGATATAGACGACAGAACAGTAATACTTCATGCGCTTTATTTCGATTTTTGCTTCTTTTTTTTCCACTGACTTGGTGCGACTGTACTACCTTAAGACACCTGTCCTTGCATTCAATGAGATGTTGATACGCAACATGATGACACTCATTTAAAAAAAAATTATTAGTGAAGCACCAGGTTTCCTTTATCATATATAACTCATTGCATGTAAGCTTCTAATCTAATTCTGAATGTTTCATTTTGATATCTGGATTTTGAGCTCTCTCTCTCTCTCTCTCTCTCTCTCTCTCTCTCTCTCTCTCTCTCTCTAAGTTCCTTGCGAGATGCATGTTGGGAACTCCTTTCCTTTTGTTTAGAAATAATGATTGGCTTCCAAGATTTTTATTGAAGATGTTTTTCTTGCAAGGAATGATTTTTTGAAAAATTTTTGACACTTATTTTAAACAGCAGAGGAATAATGAAATGTTTTAAGTACATATTATTTTGTAGATGGGACTAAAACATACCAAAAGGCTATTTTAATGAAATAATATGCGTGCATACATAAATATACTTATATGTTTACTTGTTAAAGTCATGTATCGTTTATAAGCACTTTTCGATGTTTTAGTGCCTTAGAAAAAAAATATAATTTTTTTTTTTTAAATAGTTTAGAATTATTTTTGCTATACCTTCTGGTAACCAATTTTCTTGCCAGGACTTGAGCTTTTTAGAGACATTTGCAGAATCTTTTCCCCCCAAATAAACAATTAACTCTGGTTTGCAGAAGTCTGCAATATGTAAAATTTTTAAATTTTGTAATATCTAAACGAAGTGTGACTGATGTATAAAATGAAATCTTAAATTTTTAGTTTTAGACGTTTAAGTATAAATGGCAACGCTTAGTGTTTAGTAGAGCCTGTAAATATGCTAAAAAAAAACCAAAAAAACAACAAAAAAACTCGAACTTCGCTTTAACTGAACCCTAACCATTTTTAGATAGCTAAGTATGAAACAGATTGTCTTTGATTTGTTTTTTATTCAGCGTTTGATTTTCCCCTAAGAATTCTCTCTGTTCGTTCTCTTACGTTGTCATATCTCTTTCGCGTTTCTCTCTCTCTCTCTCGGGTGTTATCTCGTCGCAGGAGGAGAAGCCAACGATGTCGAGGAAGAAGGCGGAGGCGCAGCAGCTTCAGATCGAGATCCGCGGGAACGAGGACTGGCAGAATGTCTCCCAGAGGTCCGGCCTGCTGGGTCAGTGATCAGTCCGATTTTTTTCTTTTTTAGTCTAACACCACTTCTAGTGCTACAGCTTCCCTTGCTTGATCAGTATGTTGTTTACAGTGCTTTTTAGCCTTAAGCTTCCCTTCTTTGTTCAGTATTTAGTAGAATCTGCAATATTCTACTCACTCACAGCACTTATTGAATTCTTTCTTCTGTTTTTCTCTTGTTAACAGCCATTTTCTTGCCTGTTATTGCTGTCGTGCAATGTTTTGATTTTTATGAATGCGTGAATTCTAGTCAGTGGTAAAGTTGGGGTTGCTTTTCTTGTATTGTTGCATTCTGTTTTGGCACTTAGGGGCTGAAATGTTGCTGGCTGTCACGGACCCCGAGAGGTCCGCTACAGGTTCGATATTATAATAAACAAAAAAGATCCAACACCAACAGTTGAAACTCGGGATATGAATATAGAAAGAAACACAAACAGAACAAAGGTTTATTTACAAGCTTACCAACAAAGATGAATGCAGAATGGTTTTTCCTATTTACACAACAAAAGTAAAATCTTACAATGCGTGAACTGGGGAAACAGTGAGGTAATGAAAATACTTGCAGCCCAGTTTTGCAGCTGTCAAAAATCAATCCTCGAAGCGATGGTTTCACAAAGGAGAACAGTAAAACTCCAGACGTCTTCTTGACTCCGTACTGCAGAAAGCAATGTCTATTCTTGAAACTTTAAGGGCAGGTTACTCCTCAAAACCAACATGTAGGACGTTTCTTCTCTGAAGGCTTGCTCAACGTCGAAAATTCCCTGTCGCTCACTCTCTGACTGGACGACTTGACTAGAATCCGATCAAACTCTCGTGTGCCTTCTTCCTTAATCCTTCGTCTGTTCCTTCTTCTCTTATCTCTCTCTGATGATCTCTCACTGATGATCTCTGCTCTGCTGATCTCTCCTACTTCGTCAGTCGTATATATATACGGCGATCTGGGGTGGGGCTGAAGGGGGCGGAGCATAACAGTGAACGTCACAGACTCCCGACAGGAACTTTTAGAAGGATCTCGACGAAATGTTGCATCAGAAATCGCGGCGTTTCTCACGACACGTCGGCGCCTGTTGAGTTCCATATCCCACCCGACGATTCTAGAACAATCATGAGAACAGGCGCCTCCAACACGTGTGCGCATGCCTCCTGGCGGCAGACCTACTTGAAGAAAATGCATTTCCATTTCCTTTAATATATAATTCCTTGCTATAGAGCGATTACCATGACACTGGCATCAGCCAGCTAGAAAACCTAGTTCCTGTTCTAGTTCCTAGCCTAATTCTTAGCCTAGTTCCTGATCTAGTTGCTTGCCTAGTTCTTGACCTAGTTCCTGTCCTAGCTCTTGACCTAGTTCCTTGCCTAGCTCTTGACCTAGTTCCTGTCCTAGTCCCTTGCCTAGTTCTTGACCTAGTTCCTGTCCTAGTTCCTGACCTAGTTCCTTGCCTAGTTCCTGACCTAGTTCCTGGCCTAGCTCCTAACCTAGTTCTTGCCCTAATTCCTGGCCTAGTTCCTAGCATAGTCCCTGACATAGTTCCTGTCGTAGTCCCTGACATAGTTCTTGTCGTAGTTCCTGACCTAGTTCTTGTCCTAGCTCCTGTCCTAGTCCCTGACCTATTTCCTAGCCTAGCTCCTGACCTAGTTCTTGTCCTAATTCCTGGCCTAGTTCCTAGCCTAGTCCCTGACCTAGTTCCTTGCCTAGCTCCTGACCTAGTTCCTAGCCTAGTTCTTAGCCTTGTTACTAGCCTAGTACCTGACCTAGTTCCTTGCCTAGTTCCTGACCTAGTTCCTAGCCTAGTTCCTAGCCTAGTTCCTGACTTAGTCCCTAGCCTAGTCCCTGTCCTAGTTCCTGACCCAGTTCTTGTCTTAGTTTCTGACCAATGCTTGCAGTTACAAACATTCTCAACACGGACTTCGTTTCAGTTCTAAAAATTACTTACATTTCTCTTTTGTATGGTTTATGGGCCTTAATTAAGTTTTCTGCCGCCATCTATACAATTTTTACTTCCTCCTCCGCTCATATCCGCATCTAATCACGGGTCCACGGGCTTTTGAAAAAGCCGAGAGTGATGGCCAGTATTACTATTTAAATTCTTCTAGCATGAATGTGTTAGTTTACTTGATGTAATGTGTAGATTAACCTCTATGTCATAGCTGACGCATGGGATTGCTTCATAACTTTCTTGATACAAAGTTGCACATCAGTAACTATAAGGTTTTATCTATAGTATTGAGAAGCATGCACGGATTATAACCATGGCTATAGTAGAGACACATCAACCGTGTATCTGGTGCCTAGGCCCGTCCCTTACGATGCTCCTGATTGGCTGTCGATAAGTTAATCACAGGGCTAGAAAGACGTATCCCTCAGGAGAGGTGGAACATACATCCTGCCTATGTGAACTCTCTCGAGAGACTGAGCGTTTCCATCCCTGTGATTGGCTTATGAACAGCCAATCAAGAGCGTCGTAAGGGACTGGCCCAGACATCAGATGCACGGTTGATGTGAATCTACTATAGTAGACATTTGTTGTGTCTTATGGCACTAAAGTCAATGCGTTGAAACTTGCCACGCCCCCTTAGGAGTATGTTGTGGGCGGCAATTGGTTACGTCTTGTGAGACTAAAAAGGTTCACACTGAGACGCGAGAAGTCAGAAAGATGTTTAATTTTTTTTTTTTTTATTTAATTTGTGGTCATATGACGAAGATCAGAAACGTCTGAGGAATTTTGTTCTCTCGTTTGTCGGCAGTTGTGGACGTATACTCCGAGTGGTGTGGCCCCTGCAGCAGCATGACAGGTCACTTGAGAAGGATCAAACTGGAACTAGGCGACGAGTATCTCACTCTGGCGACGGTAAGTGCTTTCTCTCTCTCTCTCTCTCTCTCTCTCTCTCTCTCTCTCTCTCTCTCCCTGATAAGAATCAGGAATCAACCAGGGAACATTATCATCTTTAGTAAGTGCACGGAAGTGAATTTACAAGTCATCGAGGGTTGAAAAATAAATGAATAAACTGTTGATCTCAAAAACAGAATGATTTGATCTCACCCCCTCCCCCCAACCAATTCCATTACATATATATATATATATATATATATATATATATATATATATATATATATATATATATATATATATATATATGTATATTTATTTATTTATTTATTTAATTATATCTGATGTCAGGCCAACGCCGACGCCATCGACGAGTTGCATAAGTTTCGAGGGAAACCTGAGCCTACCTGGCTGTTTTTTGGGGTAAGTAGGAGTAAGCTAATGCTTGTTTATTTATTTATTTATTTATTTATTAAGCAATTAATTAATTTATTTATTTAAAGATGCTAGGGCAAAACTGGGACTAGCAGTTTAATACTATTATCCAGTCAGATCCGAAGAACACTCAGAAAAGAAAGAGACAAAATGAATCATATTATTTAAAGGGTAGATTCATTTGGCCTTTTGCAAGAACATATCAGTGCAAAATGTGCTTATCATTTATGATAGTAATGGATAAGATACGGTAGTGTGTTGGTTAATATCCACTTTATATACAAAAAGCAGGACGGGGATCAGTCATCAAAAATTCACGAAGAATTTTCAGTTTAGTTATGTTGGACCTCTTTCGGAATCGTATTGTTCTCCCAATTCTGTTCGGTACTTCATTGAGACAGAACTTCACCCGAATTAATCTGAAAGAAGTATTTTACTCCATTTTGCCGTTTCCGTAGGAGGTTAGTACCGTCAGTGCACCTCACATAGTGCTCTGTAGGCATTACTTAAGGGTCTTTGCAGCGTCCCTTCGACCCCAAGCTGCAACCTCTTTCATTCCTTTTGCTGTAACTCCGTTCATATTCTCTTCCATCTGACTTTCCACCTTCTCCAACAACTGATTCATTGTGTAACTACGAGGTTATTCCTCCTGTTACGCCTTTCAGACCTTCTCGCTAGCAGTTTCCCTTTCAGCGCTGAATGACCTTATAGGTCCCAGAGCTTGGCCTTAGGCCTAGATTCTATATCCTATTCTCTCTTTGGAACGTATTCTCCATTAGTCGTTGAAAATGAGCCTATTTGCGGTATTTTTCTGAGAAATATAAAAAAATTCCTGTTTTTTTATATAAATTTTAGTTTAAAATGCACTTTTTGTGATGAAACTATTTAAAAAAACCAGGTATAAACATTTTTAGTGGAGTTTTCTTGTGTTTTAACTAACAAAATAAGCAGTTTTTATAAGGGATTTCAACCATTCGCGGGTTTTAGTTATTCCTTACGGGTCTGGTACCCATCTCCCGCGAATACGTGGGGGAACGCTGTATAACCTTTGGAGTGTCTCTCTTGCAGTCAGGCAAACCTCTGACCGCCATCCACGGCGCAGATGGTCCCCAGCTGTTGAACACCATCAGGAGGCTCCTGAAGGTCGAGGTTGCTGCTTTGAAGGGGCAGGCTGAGCGAGAAGTGGTAAGAACCTCTAAAGGAAACACCAGTTTACATTTTTTCCTTTGAAGTCAATCCAAAACGTCTTCGGTGAGAGAGAGAGAGGAATCTAGAAGGATGGAAAGACTTCAAAGGTTAAATGAGAGAACACCGTCCTTGCTTAAAATGAATTCGAAATAATTGCAAAATATTGAAAATTTTAAATCTTTTGCAATCTTTTAAAAGATTTATGAATTCAAGCTTCATGCTCATTTGTCATATTAGGTTACTGTAAATTAGTGACCGAAAAAGTTCTGTTTCCAAGTCAAGTTGACCCAATGTCTTTAGGTGCTGCTGGAATCCCTCATCAAGCCCATTGAGATTCTGGAACCAGACGAAGATCTCGACGACGTGGAAGGACAAATGAACATGGGTAAGGCAGAAGGAGCTCGCTGTTGTTGAGTTGTCATTCAGTGATCAAGATCCTTTGCAGTATCCTACTGATCCCAACCGCATTCCTCTTTGCCTTTTGCTTTCCATTTGTTCCTTCTTGGTCTCCATCTAGCTGTCCAACTTCTCTATCTTTGTTTTCTTTTTATAATACTTCATATTCTAGAACAATTCACCCCGTAGGAGCCGGGGAAGGGTAGTGTAGTCAGTGCACCTCACTCATTGTACTGTAGGCATTACTAAAGGGTCTTTGCAGCGTCCCTTCGGCCCCTAGCTGCAACCCCTTTCATTCCCTTTACTGTACCTTCATTCATATTACCTTCCATCTTGCTATCCACCATCTCATAACAATTACTTCACAGTGCAACTGAGAGAGTCTCCTCCTGTTATACCTTTCAGACCTGCCTGCTCTCAATGTCCTTTCCAGTGCTTGTGGCCTTTGGCCTAAAACTGTTTAATTCAGTTAAGAAGTGCCGTAGACTAGACTGAATATTTGACTAAGATTTGTTTTTATTATTGTTGGTTCTAGACGACAGTGAAGCCTCCGACGCTGGGCCAGGCGAACTCCAACAGGGCGTCCTCTTCATCATCCCACAGATAGTGGCCGAGGAGAAAACGGAAACGTTCCTCTCCAACATTGTTGGAGCAGGTAAGGGATCCTTCAACATCTTTCGCTGAAGCATAAGTTAAGTATACCTTAGTTTAACCAGACCACAAGCTGATTAACAGCTCTCCTAGGGCTGGCCCGCAGGATTTGATATTTTGACGTGGCTAGGAACCAATGGGTTACCCAGCAACGGGGCCTACAGCTTATTGTGGGATCCGAACCACACCGAGAAATCCATTTGTATCACCAGGAATAAATTCCTCTGATTCCGCGTTGGCAGAGCGGGGAATCGAACCCAGACCCTGAGATCGGTAGTCGAGAACGTAACCGACTCGCCTATCGAGGAACTTGTGAATGGTAAAGGTGCGTCCTTGGACACATGCCCGTAAGAGGATCGGGGGTAGTGCCGTCAGTGCACCTCATGTGGTTCACTGTAGTCGTTACTTGAGGTTCTTAGCAGCATTCCTTCGACCCCTAGCTGATACCCTTGTCATTTCTTTTACTGTACCTTCGTTCATGCAAAAACAAAATCTTCTCAGCCAATTAGTTATTATATTTTCATTAGCATTTCTATTTAATGGCGAATAAGACTGACTCATATGACGCTTAGTAAATCAAGATTTGAATTTCAAATAGAAATAAATCCTCTTATTTTTTCTATAAATCCTCTTATTTTTTCAATAAATCCTCTTATTTTTTCAATAAATCCTCTTATTTTTTCAATAAATCCTCTTATTTTTTCTATAAATCCTCTTATTTTTTCATAAATCCTCTTATTTTTTCAAGTAAAAGTAAATCCTCTTTTTTCTTTCCAGGTTTCATGATTATTGGCCACGTTCAGGAGGAATATACGCGAGACGA
The DNA here is from genome assembly GCF_015104395.2 of Macrobrachium nipponense. NCBI lineage: Eukaryota > Metazoa > Arthropoda > Malacostraca > Decapoda > Palaemonidae > Macrobrachium > Macrobrachium nipponense. The sequence continues at coordinate 62,459,620 of NC_061096.1, forward strand.
ACTGCACGACTTGCTTTTCCCTCCTGAACCCGAGGAAGAGGAGGGCGAAGGGGAGGGGGAAGAAGGGGAAGGAGAGGGAGGAGAGAACCAGGATAAAGGGGAAGGGGAGGCCCCTCCTGAACAAGAGGCCGAAGAGGAAAAGGTACTACAGAAGACGAGAATTTCTCATTTGACTATTCTGTGCGGGAGAGATTTTTAGTATTTCGTTATTTATATAGAAACTCAGAATTTTGAAAGGTTCGCCGATATCGATGCTTAAATAGGGAAACTGACTTTAAATTCGAAAGTTAAGAAGGTTTCAAGTCGATACTTCCAAAGTTCTACAAGAAGAATGTTGTTGATTTCCATGTACTTGGTCATGTTGCACAGACAAACGTCAACATCCTAAAAAAACATATTTTGTCGATCTTCAGAATTAATAGCAAGGAAGGCTTAAAACAGAAATTTTCTAGAAATAACGTCAGAGTACCATACCAAAGTCAGTTACAGAAGAATCTTTTTTGGTAATTCATTCTTTGCAGTTTCAGAAAACGTCTGCAAACGTTTTCACTTTGTTTTTTACGGTTTAAGAATATTTTTCCAAAGTAGATCATTACTCATTTTAGACCTGAACATTTATTTACCTTCTTTGGTCAACGGAACCCAGATACGTTGGCATCTCAGATCTCAAGGGCACGAACACCATCCCTGCAACTTCACCCTATAATAATTCAACGCTTAGAAGCTTGCAGCAGAAGTGTCAGTATGACATGATGGGCAACTAGTGTCACTACGAGGCCTGAGCCGCCAAAAAAGACCGAGTTTTGCCATCAGACGAAGACAGTATGAATTACGTATATGTTTTCCTTCTCTGCAGGCAAAAGAGGGAGCCGAGGGAGAAGAAACTGAGGAAGAGAAAGACCAGGCGGTTGAGGAAGACACCGAAGAAGATCTCCTATACTGGGAGGAGCAGCTGGGAGATGGGCCTTTGTATATCATTCTGCTGAAGTGAGTAAAAAGCTTATCAGTATCTCGTGAATATGATATGAATATTATGACTGGAGCCTCAGGTGACTGTTGCATCAGCTGCCTTCGGTTTATGTAAAGCTTATTGATAAGAAATATATATAGAATGATGATTGTTGCTCGATTTGAAAGTGATTGTTGCATCAGCTGCCTTCGGTTTATATAAAGCTTATTGATAAGAAATATATATAGAATGATGATTGTTGCTCGATTTGAAAGTGATTGTTGCATCAGCTGCCTTCGGTTTATATAAAGCTTATTGATAAGAAATATGTGTATATATATATATACTATATATATATATATATATATATATATATATATATAATATATATATATATATATATATGTGTGTGTGTGTGTGTGTGTGTGTGTGTGTGTGTGTGTGTGTGTGTGTGTATATGTATGTATGTATAACTGAATCACGAAAGTTAGGAACGTGATAAAATCCATAAATAAAGATATATGCCACGAAGGAAAGTAAACGACGGAGTTTCTGAGAGCGAGAAACCTTTTGACGTTTAAACATCCTTTAACTAAGCAGATGAACTGCTTAGTATAGGACGTTTAAACGTCGAAAGGTCTCGCGCATACTCCGTCGTTTATTTTCCTTCGTGGCATATATCTTTATATATATATATATATATATATATATCTATATATATATATATATAGATATATATCTATATAGGATATATATATATATATATATAAAACATGATTTGACTATTTCTCGATTTGGAAGTGGATTGCTGAATCTGCTCCCTTCGGTTTATATAAAACTTTTGCTGTCTTTCTTATCTTGTGATAAATAAAGTCTGCGTGTTTGTCTTGAATGTTAAAAAAAAAGCCACTATGTACAACCAAGTTTGAGGGAATAAATATAAAAGAACGAGCTTCCAGGTAAAGACGACCTCATTGAAGGTCGAAAATTCCAGTTTCAAATGATTCCTTTAAACTTAGTTAATTACAGTGGTTTTTTCTTATTGCTTTTTTCTTACCAGTCTTTCTTATGACTGGTTTTCTGTTATTGCATTCCGCAAGTGACTGTCTTGAATTTCTCATTCCTAAATGGAGAGGTATACTGGGGGCGGAATGCAGTTAAAAGAAAGAGAAACCAGTTAAATAATATATATATAATATATACCTATTATATTAAATATTATATATTTATATATATATATATCAATAAATATATATTAGATATATATATATATATATTTAATATATATATATATGTATATATATATATTATAATGTAAACAGAATTTCGTACTGATGCAACAATCTCTTCAACTTCAATTTTTTTACATAGATTCTTTTAAATAATATTATTATTATTATTATTATTATTATTATTATTATTATTCTTATTATTTATATTTTTTTTTTTTTTATTTTTTTTTTTTTTGCTCTATCACAGTCCTCCAATTCGACTGGTGGTATTTATAGTGTGGGGTTCCGGGTTGTTGGCATCCTGCCTCCTTAGGAGTCCATCACTTTTCTTACTATGTGTGCCGTTCTAGGATCACACTCTTCTGCATGAGGCCCGGAGCTACTTCAGCCTCTAGTTTTTCCAGATTCCTTTTCAGGGATCTTGGGATCGTGCCTAGTGCTCCTACGATTATGGGTACGATTTCCACTGGCATATCCCATATCCTTCTTATTTCTATTTTCAGATCTTGATACTTATCCATTTTTTCCCTCTCTTTCTCTTCAACTCTGGTGTCCCATGGTATTGCGACATCAATGAGTGATACTTTCTTCTTGACTTTGTCAATCAACGTCACGTCTGGTCTGTTTGCACGTATCACCCTATCCGTTCTGATACCATAGTCCCAGAGGATCTTTGCCTGATCGTTTCTATCACTCCTTCAGGTTGGTGCTCGTACCACTTATTACTGCAAGTAGCTGATGTTTCTTGCACAGGCTCCAGTGGAGGGCTTTTGCCACTGAATCATGCCTCTTTTTGTACTGGTTCTGTGCAAGTGCCGGGCATTCACTTGCTATGTGGTTTATGGTTTCATTTTTCGTATTGCACTTCCTACATATGGGAGAAGATGTTATTTCCGTCTATCATACTTTGAACATATCTGGTTCTTAGGGCCTGATCTTGTGCCGCTGTTATCATTCCTTCAGTTTCCTTCTTTAGCTCTCCCCTTTGTAGCCATTGCCAATTGTCATCGCTGCTAGTTCTTTAGTCTGTCTCATGTATTGTCCGTGCATTGGTTTGTTGTGCCATTCCTCTGTTCTTTCTGTCATTCTCCTGTCTCTGTATATTTCTGGGTCTTCGTCTACTTTTATTAGTCCTTCTTCCATGCACTCTTTAGCCACTCGTCTTCACTGGTTTTCAGATATTGCCCAGTGCTCTGTTTTCGATGTTGACGCAGTCCTCTATACTTAGTAGTCCTCTCCCTCCTTCCTTTCGTGTTATGTATAGTCTGTCCGTATTTGCTCTTGGGTGTAGCTATGCTATTGTCATTTGTTGTCATGGTTCCTGGTTTTCTGATCTATGCTGCGGAGTTCTGCCTTCGTCCATTCCACTATTCCTGCGCTGTATCTGATTACTGGCACTGCCCATGTGTTTATGGCTTTTATCATTATTTCCGGCGTTGAGTTTTGACTTGAGTATCGCCTTGAGTCTCTGCATATATTCTTTCCTGATCGTGTCCTTCATCTCTTGGTGTTTATATCTCCTCCTTCCATTATTTCCAGGTATTTGTATCCTGTCTCATCTATGTGTTTGATGTTGCTCCCATCTGGTAGCTTATCCCTTCAGTTCTCGTTACTTTGCCTTTTTGTATGTTGACTAAGGCGCATTTTTCTATTATTATTATTATTATATTATTATTATTATTATTATTATTATTATGATTATTATTGCGCTCTATCACAGTCCTCAAAAAAAAAGCCACTTATATTATTATTATTAATATTATCATTATTAGAGGGAGTAGTGCCATCAATGCACTTCATGCGGTGCACTGTAGGCATTACTAAACGTTCTTTACAGCGTTCCCTCGGCCCCATAGATGCCACCTTCATCATTCTTTTACTGTACCTCCGTTTATGTTCTCTTTCTTCCTTCTTACTTACCCCCCTATCCTAGCAATTGACCTCGTAGGTTCCAGCGGTAGGACTTTGGCCGTAATTCTATATTTTATTATTGTTATTATTATTATTATTATTATTATTATTATTATTATTATTATTATTATTATTAATTGCAACGGGATTGCATTCGTTTGAGAGCTATTAATTTACTTGGTATAACCTCCAATGGAACAGACTGCTCAAATGAATAAATGAATGAATAATAATTGCAAATGAATGACTAGAGAGACGCAAAACCGTTTTAGTAAAGAATCAAGCATCTCAGTGGCGTGGTTGGTATGGTGTTGGCGTCCCACCTCGGTGGTCGCGGGTTCGATTCTCGGCCATTATATTGAGGAGTGAGAGATGTGTATTTCTGGTGATAGAAGTTCACTCTCGACGTGGTTCGGAAGTCACGTAAAGCCGTTGGTCCCGTTCCTGAATAACCACTGGTTTCATGCAACGTAAAAACACCATACGAACAATTTTGATAAAGAATCATCGGATTTTTTTTTAACAGAATGGCAAAATACAACACGATTGTGCCTTTCAGGGTTGAGGAAGGGTGCGTGGTCACTGCTTGGCAGCAAGTGCTAGGTCCGCCTGATCTCGAGAAGGCTCGCGAGGAGGAACCGAATGGTAGTATAATTAATAATAAAATAATGAATATATATATTTATATATGCTATTAAATATCACAGTAGATGCACTTGACTTCATTAAATAAGCAAATACCGCAGGAAAATGATAGGCAGAAATCCAGTGTCTGCGTAAAGACGAAAGCGCTTGGATTTCTGCCTATCATTTTCCTGTGGTATTCGCTTACATACGTTATATATTTATATATATATATATATATATATATATATATATCTATATATATATTATATATATATATGTGTGTATATACATGAAATTTTTATGCTTTCAAATAAACCTATACAATAACCTTATCAAATTCACTCTACCTTTTATATATATATAGATTCTATATATATATATATATATATGATATATATACTATATATCTATATATATATATATATAATATATTGTTACGAAGTGCCAAGTATCTGGTTACCATTCATCAATTATTACCTCACCAAAAGCCAGACACCTGAACCCTCATAAACAGGTACTAAACGACTGAATACTCTAAAGGCAACAGTGATCCCTTAACAACTTACCAGTATTGCAGAAAATCAGACTAAGTTCATTAAAAACAGGTGTGAGGTAATCTTGTAAGTAATTAAATTAATCAAAGGGCATCACTCCATCAACAACTTTAAAAGTCTAAGTATTTCCCTGATTTCAGAAAGTCTAAGTACTTCCCTGGTTCTAAGTCACTTCAAGTAAATTGAAGGAAAGCCGATCAATTACCACTCTATGTTTCTACCTGTAATCAATATAATCAAATGCAAATATACTGGTATAAAAATGAAATACTTTATAAAAGATTTTAAATACAAAAATTTATTAAACTCAAAATTTATAAGTGAAATTTACAATATAGGGAAAATTACTGATACTTGAAAACAAAGTAAAGTTTAATTAATTCTTGAATCAAATGAAGTAAAATTAAATCAAAATAATTTATCACAAAATTCAAGAAAATTAATTCAATTGAAATTCAAAAGTGTTAGGCAATAATTGAAAACTTTGAAATTAATTCACAAGTGCTAAACAATAATAAACTTGAAAAGAATTCTAAGTAGATGCAAATTAATTCACAAGTGTTAAATTTAATTAAATGTGCAATGATTAAGCAATGAAAATAACTCAAGTCAATTAAATTGTGATGGAAATGAAAATATAAAATAAAAAGTGGCACACTTCAGTAAGAAAATGAACAATTGCACAAACAATGGAACAAACACAAACAACAAAACCAAAAACTCGCAATGTGTAGAAGTGAAATCTTTTTCACTCAAAAACATTGTAACCATAGTTTTTACCAAACCTTCGTAACCATCTGTCATTAGTTATTAGTTAACCACTGTTCCTATCAGTTATTAGTTAACCACAGTTGCTATCCGTTATTAGTTGCAACTAGTAAAAATATAACACACTTTACCTTGGTATACCAACTTCTTTCTTTCTTGCTGCAGCTTGTATCACACTTTCACAAAAAAAAAAACAGGCGCCGTTACGAACAATGTTTGTTCAGATTCCACAAAAAAAACACTAAATAATACTAAATAAACTCTAAGAAATATAAAATCTAAAATTCTCAAGTTAACCAGTTTACGTTACATTAATATAATCTCAAGGATATCGAGAGAGAGAGAGAGAGAGAGAGAGAGAGAGAGAGAGAGAGAGAGGGAGATATTAACGCCTCGCGGTTCTAGGATATAATGAATTCTCTTCCCTTGTGAAAGTTGGACTGAGGAGATGACAAAAGGTTTTGAGACAATAATGCTTCTAGAATCTTCGAAATCTTACGCAGTCTTGCTCACAAATTGTGTAACTGCACGTGGTACTCGGCAAAGACATACACATATGAGACCAGTCTGTTAAAAAAAAGACATGTATTCGTCTCGATCGACACGGAGCAGAAGGCTTATCATATACGATGACAGATTCCCAAAACACAAATGAAGATTTGAGCTCGCTTATCAAAAGCGTTGACAGATTAGGAAAGCAAACGGATCTCGCAGAATCCCTAATCTCACAGTGTTGACATAATAGGGAAACAATCGTAGTTTTGAATGGACATAGAAAATCTCTCTTTTTACATTCTATGTTATATATACATTCTTTAACATTATGTTATGCGAAATCTGAACACACATTTTAAACATCCTATCTCAAAGCTATCTAGGAATCTGAAAAAATGTTGCACAATTCTATATAACATTTTATACAGTCAAAAGGGGATATATACATTTTAAAAGTAGCAATATATAATATACCTCCCCCCCCGAAGATTTTTTATCACGGTGTTGAATCCAACGATTCGCAACAAGATTAATAATCAGCAACTACATTGTTTTTGCTACTAATGTGCTGCAGTCTTAAGTTATACTGTTCCAAGCACAAAGACCACCTGGTCAGTCTTTGATTATGGTTTTTCATTCTCTGGATAAATGATAATGGATTGTGATCAGACACTAAAATTTCTTCATTCCTAGGCCTATTCACATACACTTCAAATTTTTTCAATGAGGTGATTAAGGCTAAAGTTTCCTTCTCGATTGTCGAGTATACTTTCTGATGTTTTTTTCAGTTTTGTAGACATGAAGCACACAGGATGGTAGATATTATTTTCATCTTCTTGAAGTAGAACAGCTCCAACGCCACAGTGACGCATCAACTGGTATCACAAATTTCTTGTCGAAGTCTGGAGCTTGAAGTATTGGTCTTGAAGTTAAAATGGCCTTTACCTTCTCAAAGGATTCTTGACACTCTGGAGTCCAAACAAACTTAGCTTTGGGACGAGTTAAGTCTGTTAAGGGAGCTACTACGGCTGAGAAATTTGGGCAGAAACGACGATAAAATCCAGCCATGCCTAAAAATCTCTGTAGCTTTTTTCCTGGGTAGTAGGTGGGGTAACCTTACGGATACCTTCTACATTAGCATTTACTGGAGCAAGAAGCCTTTCCAACTTCAAACCCAAGATACTACTCAGTTGCCTTTCCAAACTCACTCTTCTCTAGGTTGACTGTTAATCCTGCTTCTTGTAGTTTCTTGAAAACTTTCCTTAGAATCTTCAGATGTTCTTCCCACGTCGTAGAGTAAATCATGATATCATCCAGGTATACACCTACTCCTTCTATTGATCCTAGCAGTTGATCCATCACTCGTTGAAATGTTGCCGGTGCATTCATCAGACCAAACGGCAGAACAATATACTGATACAATCCAAATGGAGTAATAAAAAGCTGACAGCAACTTGGCATTCTCATCTAAGGGAATTTGATAATACCCTTTCAACAAGTCTATCTTGGAAACAAACTTGGCTTGCCCAATATTATCAAGTAATGATCTATAAGAGGCAAAGGATAATTATCAGCCACACTGATAGAATTCAGCTTCCTATAATCAGTACACATCCTAAATGAACTATCTGGTTTCTTCACTAACATACACTGATGGAGAACTGAAGTGACTTGAACGGGGGTGGGTGCTAATCCATTGTTGCCAGCAAATACTTAACTTCCTTCTTCAAAACATCTCGATGATACGGTGATAAGCGATAGGCTCTTTGCTTGAAAGGTTTTCCATTTTCTTGAGTCTTGATTTCATGCTTGGTCAGATCAGTACGTCTAGGCACATCTGAAAACATTTCTGGAAAACTTCTAATTACTTCACTTAAGTCTTCACCTTGTTCAACACTCAGATGTTTCAGTTTATCCTCCAAATTTTCCAAAATTGAAGAATTATTCATCTTGCTTGTAACGCCCAATTCATAGCCATCATCGTCTTCTGTAAATAAAGTTGTTTGGGTTACTGACAGTTTCGGTTTTAGTTTCTGAGACATAAGGTTTCAAGAGGTTCACATGTATCTTCCTTTGTCTTCTTCTTCTTTCTGGTATTTCAATAACATAAGTTCTGTCACTTAACTTCTGAATTATCTTGTAAATACCTTGAAATTTATTAGTGAGGGGAAATCTCTTGGCAGGTAAGAACACTAACACTTGTTGACCAACACTAAAACTTCTTAGCTTAGTCTTAGCATCAAATCTATTTTTCATTTTCTCTTAACTCATCTTCAAGTTTTCTAAAGAGAATTTTCTAATCTCTGTCAACCCTTTCCGTAAGTTCTTCACATACTCTCCTTGGCTTTTCTCTTGATTTTCTTCCCAATTTTCTGCAAGAATCTTCAACGGTCATCTAACTTCTCTTCCAAAAATCATTTCATTAGGTGAACATCCCATGCTTTCTTGATAAGCATTCATAACTTCAAACAACATCAATGGTAAACGAACATCCCATTCTCTTCCTGACTCAGAACAATACTTTGTTAGCATACTTTTCAATGTTTGATGGAACCTTTCTAAGGCACCTTGAGTCTCTGGATGATAGGCAGTGGATAACTGTTGTTTCACTCCTAACAAATTCATCACATCTTGGAATAACTTTGAAGTAAAGTTTGTTCCTCTATCACTTTGTACTATTTCTGGTATACCAAACTTTGAGAAAAACTCCACAAGTTTTTCAGCAACTATCTTGGCAGATATGTTTCTAACAGGGATTGCTTCTGGATATCTTGTCACAGGACACATTAATGTTAACAAATACTCATTTCCTTTCTTTGTCTTCGGCAGTGGTCCAACCATGTCTATAATCACTTTGCTAAAGGGTTCTCCTCTAACTTCTATAGTTTGTAGGGGGGCTTTCTTGATGGTTTCATTCTGTTTTCCAGCTATCTGGCAGGTATGACACTCACGACAAAATCTGCTAACATCTTTGTGAAGTCCAGGCCAGAAAAAATATTTCATGATCTTCTCCACAGTCTTCCTGATTCCCATATGTCCAGACTCATGAACTACTGCAACCACTTGCTTTCTCAATGGATATGGAATCAAAATTTGATGATATTCGCCCCATACAGCATCTCCTGGTATATCTGTAGGTCTATACTTCCTCATCAGCAAACCTTCCTTCAGATAATAACAGGTAGGAGTTTGTTGCATCTCTTCTTGATCAACAACTCTGAAGAACAAATCAGTTAACGATGCATCCTTCTTCTGCAAGTCCATCAGCTTCTCTCTTGTCACTTGACGAACTTCAAGGGTTGAATTCTCAATATCTGCTAACTCAGCTACTGTAGTTTCACTACTGTCTTCAGGAACACTTTGACTACTCGTCTCTTCAGGAACATCAGGTTCTTCTTCTTCATCTTCTTGGGAAATCTCTTCTTGGTCAGCACTAGGGAAACTTCACTTCCCTGGAATAATTCTTTCTAAGCACAAAGATCCTTCACTTGATCCTTCTTGGGTGTGTAAATCCTCAGTTTCTTCACTTGCAGTCGTAGTCCTCTTCATACTTCTGGTAGATACACAACTAGGAAACAGGTGGGGGTTATTCTTCTCCAACTCTACTGTAGGACTAATCCTCAATGGTTTGTCTGTCACTACAGGACAAGGAATAAATGGCACACCACCAACTTCATTCCCCAACAAAACATGTACACCTTCCACAGCCAGTGAGTTCCTTTACAGCAAAATCAACAGTTACCCTGTCACCAATTCACATGACAGGTGTAAGCGGCATATAGGAGTTACTTCCTCTCCTCCTATATCCTTCAAAATAACTGAATCTCCTGTGAGACTCTTCTCCAACTGAGGGTGAGAACCACGTACTACCACACTATGGTTACTCCCTGTGTCACATAATATCTTGACTGGTACCTGCATACTTCCTTCTTGAGTTGACAGCATACCCTCATAGATATATGGCTTAAAAGCCTCCACACTGCTATGCCACTCACTGCTTGAGGTAACATTTCCATTGGTTGCTAAACATTCAGCTTGTTTAGTTTCATTCTTCTCTGGAGTCTGATTCTTTCCCCCACACTGCTCTTCGTAGTTTGTTTTCACCTGGTCGCCTTTCACAACTTGACCAACTGGTTTTGACTGCTGTTGATTCCGGTAACACTCTTGACTGTAGTGTCCTCCTACTTTCCTTCCACACTTGAAACAGACAACATTAGGTTTCTGTAACTGTCTTGAAAAACTAGATGAGGATTTCACATTAGCTTGCTGAGTTGTATTACCTTGTGTACTCTTGGTAGTATCACTTGTAGGTTTCCCATTAAATTTGTTCCTGTTGTTTGGATAAGACTTAAAACCTGGGCGTTGTTGACTCTGGTACTTGACATTGTAATTACATTTACTACTGGTTATATTGTAATCTTCACTAAGTGTAGCAGCTTTGTCAAGTTTCTTTACCTCTCTCTCTCTTAAATAGGCTCTTATATGTTCAGGAATTCCCTTAAGATACTGTTCAAGAACAAGTAATCTTCTAACTCATCAAAAAGTTTTAACTTTAGCAGCTTCTACCCAACGTTTGAAACACCTTCTCACTTTGTAAGCATAATCTAAGAATGTTCCCTTCTCATCTTTTCTCAAATTTCTGAATCTCTCATTGTAGTACTCTGGGGTCATCTGGTAAACTTGTAGCACACTGCGTTTAAGTACCTTGTAGTCTTTACATGATCAGCTGTTAAGGCTAGATAAGAACACTTCTCCTTTACAAATTAAGACACTTTGTAGCAAAACTGACCATTTATCCTCTGGCTATCCCATACTTGAAGCCACTTTCTCAAAGTGATCAAAAAACTCATCTGGAGCTCCTTCAGTAAACTTAGGGATTAGCTTCTGTACTCTCACTACATCAAATACAGGGTCTTGATTACCTTGGTTAGGGTTAGACGGTGTTACAGGTAATGTGGATCTAGCCTTTATTAATTACATTTCCCTTTCATGTCTTGCGATTTCTCTTTCCTCTTTTATCCTTTCTCTTTCCTCTTTTATCCTTTCTCTTTCCTCTTCTGCTGCTTTTTCTTCTTCTCTTTCTCTTCTTTCTTGTTTTTCCCTGTCTATTCTTTCTCTTTCAACTTGCATTCTCTCTCTTTCAGCAAGCATTTCTAGCTTAATCAAATTCTCTTCTGCTTCAATGTGTCTAAGCTCTAACTCTGCATCAGTTTTCTCTTTCTTTTCTGCTTGCTTATTTATGAGATCAGCACGTGCTACATTCAACAACTCTTGAGCCAATTCTAACTCATCTTCATCAGTTATTCTACCAGAGTTTATCAATGATTCCATAGCAATACATCTTATTTGTGCCTTTACCATACTAGTAGACACATAACCACCACATGCCACTGCTAAAGCGCTCCGCTGTGCCTTAGTCAGAGTGGTTTCAGATAAAACTTGGATGGAAGGGGCAGCTAAAAATTCCTGAACCTTGAACTGAGCCATTTTCCTCTAAGTTATCAACTTACAATTCAATACAATAAATGCAAAGCAATATTATGTGGTCACTCTCTTAACAAAATATATCCCTAACACCACAAGTATATTCTAGAGTGATAATGAAATCTGCTTTCCTGGGTTTCTGGGCACCATTAATACAATGTTACGAAGTGCCAAGTATCTGGTTGCCATTCATCAATTATTACCTCACCAAAAGCCAGACACCTGAACCCTCATAACAGGTACTAAACGACTGAATACTCTAAAGGCAACAGTGATCCCTTAACAACTTACCAGTATTGCAGAAAATCAGACTAAGTTCATCAAAACAGGTGTGAGGTAATCTTATAAGTAATTAAATTAATCAAAGGGCA
>NC_061096.1:62482010-62497010 GCF_015104395.2 Macrobrachium nipponense
CTAATTATTAGTGAATCATCCATAGCAACATTTGAACAAGAGTGAGGTCATTTGCGACATTGCAAAAACACGCCCCTCAACATAGTCTTAAAGAGAAGTAATTGTCACATAAAGCAAGAAGAAGACATTCAATGTTTATTGTTCAACATGGAGGCGGACAATAATATGAAAATCCATCGGAAGAGAATCTAGACGGATTCGGTAACCCGGAAGCGCTGGAATTGTGGGCGATCCGGGCACGGGTTTGTATATAGAGGAGATACATCGCCGTTAAGATAAATAACCGCGGATCATAGAGGCGAAGAGTAGTCGCGTAGGAAGGCGTTACGAGAGCGGAACTCCCCCGACCCCTCAATCCGCAGCTCGTCTGGTGTGGCCACCACCACTCCCGCGTCCCGCCGGGCTACCGGCGATATCGCGCGCGCGCGGGGAGTACCGCCCCTCGCGGCAGCAGCCCCGCCCTACGACCCCACGCGCGCCAATCACATTGTTTCCCGCTCATTGTGCGCCAATCACATTGTCTGCCCCCGTCCATTGAGCCGACGATTGGCGAACAATGCGCAGATGACACATGAGTGGCTGTTGCGGGGCGCGCATGGCAACTGGCGCGGCGACGTGCGGGGGAAAAGTCACACGGCGCCTCAAAGAATGGGGTGTAAAATGGCCCGAAAAGAAAGCGTGTTGTACCTGTTCTTTTGTTTGGGGTAAATGACTACCGGCTCCGCCGAAGTTGGTCCAAAAGTGTGGGTGTGTGTCAACAGTGTTTGGGGTGGGCGGGAGTGAGCGGCTGGCAGGCAGGCAGGCTTCAGGAAGTTCGGCTGTTGCTTGGGGCGCCGCCCTGAGCGTTATACCTATATACCTCCTCCTCCTCATACCTCCTCCTCCTCCTCCTCCTCTTCTGCGTCCTCGCCCTAGTACGACTACTCCTCGTCCTTCGACGACGACGACGACGCCGCCGCCGGCGGGGAGGAGACCGCCGAAGGAGAGGGACCGTCAGCTCGCGAGAGGAGGGTCCAGGTGAGGCCATAAACTCCGCCGGTCTTTTATCCCCCCAACTAAGGTCTCGTCATTGGCAAGTGTTATTCCTCTTCCTCGCCGCCGCCGCCGTCAGCAGCAGGTGTCAGCTCGGACGCTTAATTAGCCGTCATTTTGCGCGGGTTTGATCCCGGGAGGGAGGAACTGTCACCGGCCGTTGTTAGCACCTGATGGATGGATTCGGACTCGAGGTAATGTGTTCCGTTGGGTGAGATTTGGTGAATGTGTCGATATACATATCCTGTGTATGTGTATTCATATTAAATGACTGTGTGTGTGTGATGTTAACATGTTACGTGTTTACATGTATACTTGTAAATGTCCGTTTACATACGTGTGTTTAATTTTATGCATGTGTATATTATATATTATATGTATGCATATCTTCCCTATATATATATATATTATATCCCTATATATATATTATATAGCCATTATATATATATATATAGAATATATTGGTATTCATAGTATATATTCTTCCTTTCACTTTGTATCTCGCAAATAATATCTTTTATATATATATGTTATATATAGATAATATCTATTATATATATATATACATATATAAATGCAAAGACAGAGTGGAAGAGAATTAAATGCTATAAATACCACTTAATTTTGCGCAATTCCCCCGGAAATTGTCTTAACTGTCAGTTTTTTTTTCAAGTTAAGCTCTACATTAATGTCCATTATTATTTCTCCCTACCTCCATGTCATCTTCCTGAGAAATAACTTTTCATATTATTGACATCATTATCCTAATTTTTGAAGTTACATTTTTTTTATTAATATTCCTGTGGCTTATTCTATCTACTCTTGTCATAATCCACTTTTAATTGAGCAACAGTGTTCGGGGGATGGCGTGAAATTAGCTTTGTTTGCAGAAAAGTTGTGTCGACTGGCGAGTAAGATTAGTGGTATGATCTGTAATGCCGTAATTACTTCCTGTTATGTGAATAATTACCCTCATTGGAGATCAGCGTTTGGGTATAAAGAGGGCGGTTAGGACCTTCCCATATTTCACTTCAGACTGTTTAATTTTGCGTCGTGTTGATATTATTTGGTACGAAGAACTGTTGGGGGAGATACTCGGTGCCCATATGTTGGCCTAACCTGCAAAAAAAAAAAAAAAAAAATAAAAAAAGAAAAAAAATAAAAAATGGGTCGTTTTGATGCCACTTGGTTTATATAGCAATTTATGTCAAATGACGCTTGTTCGAAAGAGGGTCTTCTTCCGAAAGAGGAAAATAGTAATACAATCTAATTTTGATTTTCGCTGAAATCGATTTCAGTTTCCCCCGAATTTGCATTTGCGTGACTTACTCCTTTTTTTTTTTTTTTTTTAGTTTTATTTTTTGCATTATATGGTCCAAACCTGTTTTCGTCTGTTGTTCTTCATTCCACTAAAAAAAACACGTTGGCCACGCGTTCAGTCCTTCTCTACCCTCCAAAAAGGTATCTCATTGTCTTACGAATAATTCTATTTCACTGTCTTACGAAAAATTCTATTTCACTGTCTTACGAATAATTCTATTTCACTGTCTTACGAAAAATTCTATTTCACTGTCTTACGAATAATTCTATTTCACTGTCTTACTAATAATTCTATTTATGCTGCTTTTTCAAGTATTTGTCTGTTTTTCCTCTGAGGCGATACTTCCAAAACCTGCTTGCTTTACGTATGGTGTTGTTTGTTTGTTTGTATGGTGCTTTTACGTTGCATGGAACCAGTCAGGTTATTCAGCAACGGGACCAACGGCTTTACGTGACTTCCGAACCACGTCGAGAGTGAACTTCTATCACCAGAAATACAGATCTCTCACTCCTCAATGGAATGGCCGAGAATCGAACCCGCGACCACCGAGGTGAGAAGCAAACACCAAACCAACCACGCCACTGAGGCGCTGTACGTATGGTGTTGAACTGACGCTTTGTTAACCTTTATAGTGAATCAGTATTTAATTCAGTGGAATACATATATTCTCTGAATACATCGGCTTCCCGATGTATTCATTGACACCATAAGTTAGAAAACTAAATGCAAACACTTGAAAAAGCAGCATAAATAGAATTATTGTTCAATAACTGGGTTTGATTCAGTAAACTTACCATTTAATGGTGAGCGTTCTTTATCCCAGAAATTCCTGACTAAATTCAGTTTGTACATCTTTAGAAAGTGCTGTGATGTCAACGTTGTACAACGGAATATAAGAATCACCGTTATATATTTGGTTAAACGTATTATTAAAAATTCAAATAGGAAGGAAGGCGAAAGGATGAATACTTTTGACTGAGAGTAACGGCATATTGCACTAGCATGTGATTCATGCCGAAATACTTGGTCATGCTTATTTACAATATGACTGTTACATTTATGGAAATTAAGCCTACATACTACTATGTTCTTATTGTTGCTGTTGTTGTTGTTGTTGTTCTTGTTGGGGGTTAGGAAAGGTTTATGGAAAAGCCTGAAATGGTTTAAAAAAGGTGTTTCGCGTTGAGTTAAAGATACAGGAATTTTAAACGATAGAATATTTATGATTTATTAGAATGAAAATGTAAAAAATAAATAATGTACATGTTAAACAGTACGGAAAAAGGATTCCTAATAAAATGTAGCGTATTTATTTCAATTTTCGTTGGTGAAACAACGCTCTATTCGGTTGTAGATTTTTAGCACTTTACGTTTACAACTTATGCGCGAAGGGAAAATCTTGCACGTGTCCCGAGTAAGCTGGAGGTCGGGTCACGCCTTGTTTAGTTAAGACACGAGGCACTGAGGCCATAAGAATTTCCGGCGCAAGTGTTGGCGAGACATAAATAAATATTTCATCACATGACTAAGTCATTTTACAAGTTAGTTATATATAACCATTAATGGCCACAGTTATACGAGACTCATGTCCATAACTGTTCTCATTTTTAATTGCAAGTCACCACATACTCAAAACCACTGCAAAGAGAGATAAAATTGTCGCAGAGAATACTGTTCTTTGCAGCTTGCTTTCGGCTCCTAGCTGCAACCTCTTTCGTTCCTTTTACTGTACCTCTCTTCATATTCTCTTTCGTCCATCTTACTTTCCACCCTCCCCCGACAATTGATTCAAAGTGCAACTACGATGTTTTCCTCCCGTTACACCTTTCAGACCTCTTACTGTCACTTTCCGTTTCAGCGCTGAATGAACTCATAGGTCCCAGTGCTGGGCCTTTGGCCTAAATTCTATATTCAGTCCAGTTCAACTGTACGGCTTCAGGTATGCTAATAGGAAAAAAATAACATTTATTGAATTGGCAATTTGATCGTTTCTAAGCAGTCGTCAGCTAACATAGGACCATCTAAAAAGTCTATATTTTTCATAAGCAAAAGAGAAACGTAATTCATTCGTCGATGAAGTGATTTAGATATTTCCAGGCTTATGAGCTTTTGATTTTTTATTTAAAGATTTATCGATGTTTGAATTGGTTAGACTTAATACATTTAAGAAAAATGGTTCAAACCATTTTTTTTTAATATTTGAGAGCCCCATCTAAGAATTCTTGTAGTTGAAATTATTTAGAACCTTTTTTTTTTTTTAGACATTCTTGCTTTTGATGAATATGGTTTGTCTTGGTAATAAGCCGAGAGTATTCAACGCATCAGTTTATATTTTCCTTCCTGGTTGTAATTTCCTCCGTTTAATCGTCACGTTTTGACCTTTTCGTGATTTAAAATCAAACATATTTGCACACACACACACACACACACATATATATATATATATATATATATATATATATATATATATATATATATATAATATATATATATATATATATATGTATATATATATATATAATATATACATATTATATACATATATATATATATATAGTATATATATATATATATATATATATGTGTGTGTGTGTGTGTGTGTGTGTAAACAAAATCTTCTGTTTAAACAGGATACGTCACACGTATTAAAGGCCAATTAAAATACTATATTTCGGTAGATTAACCTCCACCCTTGACAAGGGTGGAAGTTGGTCCACCGAAATATAGTCTTTAGCTTTAAACCAGAGTGTTTTTATGGCCCTTTTGCTCTCATTTAGCAGCGCCCTCTAAAACTAAGAGACCCATCAAAACGAAATTAGCACCAAAAAAATCCCTATATTTTGACAGACACCTCGCCAGCCTTGACCACTGGCAAATATGGATAGAGGAAAGTGACGCGACTGTATATATACACATATACAGGTGTAGCAAGATATACACACGGTGATTAATCTTCTTGTCCTGTGATTACTTTCGTCCTCATTAGTTCGCATTTGGGTTCACCACTCTGGGGAGAGGGGGGGGGGGGGGGGTGGGGGAGGTGTGGTTTTTTTAACCACACTTTGGAGGAAGCTTGCTCGAGAACAGGACCTTAAAATGAAATCGCCTGTGTAGTCAGTAGCCTTGTAATGGGGGGGGTGGGGGGTGGGGTGTGAGGTTTGGGAGATGATGACAGCGGAATGGGGACCATTTAAAGACTTGCCCCCCCACCCCTCCCCCCCCACCACCAGAAAACTACGTTAAATATTAAATCATCTGTTTTATGGCAATATGGTTTATAGTCTTAATTTTATTAATAAACATAAAAGAAGTTCTTTGCCAGATTTGACGATCCCCGAACTCTTAAAACCATAATTTTGTGATTGTTACATAGTCCTCATTGTATTCGTTGCATTATGTTTTGTAAACATCGGAGGCTACTTTTATCATTCAAATATATCGTACACTCAACTACTGATGGTTTCAAGTTGATGAAAAATATGCAGATTTTCTATATTCAATTACTTTCTTAATGTTTTCAACAAAATATAAGTTCTACTTCATTGTTAAACTTCATTTACTTGTTATTCGAGAATCCTTTGTAGTTTATTGTGGTCGCTTTGCTGATGGTCTTCAAAACACCAGATGATTTATAAATTTATTGAGTAATTGTTTTACAGAAATATTTTGATAACTTAAGAAATTATGTCTGTGGGTTAATACTTGTGAACTGAAAAAATTTTGCGAATTTGTGTAACAATAAATATATATATATATATATATATATAATATATATATATATATATTATTATATCTATATATATGTATATATAAAGTTTTCTATTCAGATGAATTTAAATTCCCTTAAATTGTTACGCTGTAATACAACGCAATCATTTATGAGACTTGAGAGAACTTGCAGACAGCCTTTCACTGGACATTGTTTATAATAATACGTATAATATATAACGGTTTTTTCGAGTGAAATGATGTATAAAGATGTCAGAAAGTTGTCTGTAAGTAGTAGTAATCGACCTCCTGGTCAGCTTATGCTTCAAGTTTCTATTATTGTCATAAAAATCGGGCCACTTCTTTGATCTTCTCGTAATTATCGAAAAAGGTTGTTAGTGAAACGTGGAGTGGTATCGCCGTAGAGTTTAGACTCGCTTTCTCCCTCTCTCTCTCTCTCTCTCTCTCTCTCTCTCTCTCTCTCTCTCTCTCTCTCATCATTATTGTCCTACTTCTAACTATAAAAACCATTTCTACGTTTTTAAGTTCTTGTTCTAATGAATTTGACGTTTACAGATCGGGCTAATTCGCGATTTTTTTTTTAGAATAAATGACAATGCTCGTCCCTAGTAAGATCTTGGAAAAGGGCATAATGATAAAATATTTAAGAAAGGGAAGAATATGATAGCTGTTAGCGATACTAACGAGACTGGCGCTGTTGTTGTTGGTTACGGAGATGGAGATATCTTGGACATGTCTCCTATTTACTCCACCTTATGGGGAATAGATACGTGATTGTTTCATCTGAGCAGTTTGGCATCAGAAGTTGAAAGATGTAGACCTACTTAGGTAAGAACTAGGTGATTGGAAGCTGGAGATAATAATAATAATAATAATAATAATAATAATAATAATAATAATAATAATAATAGTTACAAGGATTAGGATGTCTCAAAGACTTGTTAGTCCGTCCGAGGAGACATCGTGTGCTCACTTATCTCTGGGAGCAGGTTTTAACGTTCATTCACAGTGTCCTAATGATTTTGTCTAGCTTATTTTTAAACTCTTCCACACTGGTGTTGTTTACAACTTCTTTGGGAAGTAGACCTTCTTTTAAATAACTTCTGGGGAAAATAATTGCTGATTCAGCTACGTTAATTTTATACGGGGACTTTCTCAAGTGTCCTTATGGTTGATTTTTCAGTATTGCTTAGACTGGCTAGCAATGTGCCGGTGGAGGACAGTTATTATTCTGCGTAGAAATACATCAGTCTCGTTTCTCTCTCTCTCTCTCTCTCTCTCTCTCTCTCTCTCTCTCTCTCTCTCTCTTATTTTCAACAGAAGTGATAATAATACTAAAGGCAAAACCAAACACATTCCCGAAAGTTGTCTTGCGATCTATCCTTGAAATTTTTAAAAAAATTACATAACCGTGGATTTGGTTTCTCAAATAATAATAATAATGTTAGTGCGAGTGATTAAATTTTCAGTTTTGTTCATTAAGTGAAGAATAGGAAAGCGGTAAGGGGAATGTTTTGTGACTATATATCTATTCCCGTTACTCATAACGCATTTTTTTTTTTTCAGTAGCGACACCGCATTCATACGTAAGTTCATTACTTGCCGAGTATTCCCTGTGAATTATCGTCCCGCTGTCATTTCTTCAGCTACTGCTACCGCTATCATCATTATCGTCGTAGACGTTTGTTATTTATTTTGTAGTTGCTGTTCATTGCAGAGCTAGGATACACAACATAAACAACACCATGAGTTATGTGGTAATTGTCTTATTAATTCTACCAACTGGGCCACACTCTCAGTTTTGTAGAACTCATTAGGGGAAATTGAATTTTTTCATTGATTATTGCTTTAATAATCTTTAACTTTATTTCATTTAAAAGAGTTCTCATATAAAGCAATTGAACAAATGATTTAAATTTCATACGTTCGGGTATTTTCAAAGAACAATAGTATCTGTTCTTTGGTGTTTTTCTTTACCCATTCATTTTTTGTAAGAATATGATGTCTTCCCTTATGAACACGTTCAAGTGGACAGGAATCTTATGACATAAATACCATTTCTCATTGCAGATAACGGGCCGAACAGAAGGCGCTTAGCATAAAGGAACGTCTCTCGTCGCCACCGGATAGTGGAGAAGTGTGGGATCGATCTCGTGAACGGTCCTTCATTAAAGGGCTCGGTTTTTGATCGCTCGTGTGGCTGAAGGATTCCCGGTCACGTCGAAGCTAGAAAAACTGATTTTTTTAAAGGATACATTTGCCGTTACAGTTAAACGGAGACATATGGGTTAAAGCATTACCAGATGGAGATAAGTTTTTATATAGGTGAATGCAGAAGTAAACGAATGGATCAGAATGAGAATAAACCGATAAATGGTGGAAGTGATAGATTAGTCAATGATTGTTTTTGGTGACGTCGACGATAAAATTACTGTTGTTGTTATTATTATTATTATTATTATTATTATTATTATTATTATTATTATTATTATTATTATAAGTGATTATTTACGGATTACAAAACTTCATGAGACGCGTTACTAGAGACTAAGTCATCATCAAGACAATACGTGTGAACTTATAATAAGTAATGAGCCGAAAATAAATAAATTAACTTAAACAAATAAAAATAAAAATAAAGAAACATTGAGAGAGACAAAGTTCCGAGCTCGCTTTAATATATTTTTGTGATTTGAAACCATCGACGAAATCCGGACGAGAAAAAGTGGGAAGACCTTCCTTTGTTACATCTCCTGCCGAAAGGAGGTAAAAAAAAAAAAAAAAAAAAAAAAAAAAAAAAAAAAAAAAAAATGATCGTAGACGCCGTCAGAGTCTCCTGCGGCGGGGAGGTGTCCGCGGAAGAAGAGGCGGACGCCCTCCGCCCTCCCTTCAGCCCTCCGTCGCCAGGACGCCAAGGGATGGAGGGCAATGCCGGCACCGACTCCCAGCAGACGCCGACGGGGGCGCCGACGGCGACGACTATCCTTCGTCAGCATACGCAGGAGGAGTTGATCACTAACGTCGCTAAGGTGAGTCCTGAATCTCTCTCTCTCTCTCTCTCTGTCCTCTCTCTCTCTCTCTCTCTCTCTCTCTCTCTCTCTCTCTCTCTATATCTATATATATATATATATATAATATATATATATATATAATATATATATAACGTTACTATCTGTAATATCTAGTGAGGAATGTCGCCCCCCCATTTATTGATCTTATTTACGTATTTATACTTAATTATGATTTGTTGAACGCTGACGGAATTACTTAAAGAAATCTCGCCTGAAATAAAGTTGTTTCACAGTTTGCTGTTTCCGAGAATAGCTTGTTGTGTCCATCTGCCTCAAACTTTCTGCATTGCGTTCACGGAAGTTTCTCTCTCTCTCTCTCTCTCTCTCTCTCTCTCCTCTCTCTCTCTCTCTCTCTCTCTGGGAAAGTTTTGAGGAGTTGGCGAAAGGCAGACTTCAGTTGGTTCCGCTGAATTTACATAAACAGCGTATCATGTGGTTTTTTCTTTATTATTATTATTATTATTATTATTATTATTATTATTATTATTATTATTATTATTATTATTATTATTATTATTATTATTATTATTATTATTTTGACTTTAGCGTGTCCAACTGAATCTGATGGCATCACGATTTTTTATTGTATATTTGCGGTGAATTAATCTCTCTCCTCTCTCTCTCTCTCTCTCTCTCTCTCTCTCCGTTATCATAGCAGCAAGCTAAACAAGATGGCAAAAGGGATATCCCGGATAAATTTCAAAGAATAAACTCAAAAGGAAGTTTCTCGCTCATTCTTCCAAATGAGAATCAATTCATCTCCCCAAATTTATTCTGAAGAGATTACTTATATCATCGCATCGACTGATTGGCTTAGTTCCTACCAGCGCCGTGCCCTGAGATAGTCATCTGTCTCTTGCATCGCTCTATAGGTTCTCTTTGCTTTATCCCTTAGTCGTAGAATTCTCTTCTCCTGGTTTATTCTCAGTCGTAGAATTCTTTCTCTTTTTGTTTATTCTCTGTCGTAGAATTCTCTTCTCTTTGGTTTATCCTCTCGTAGAATTCTCTTCTCTTTGGTTTATCCTAAGTCGTAGAATTCTCTTCTCTTTGGTTTATCCTCTCGTAGAATTCTCTTCTCTTTGGTTTATCCTCTGTCGTAGAATTCTCTTCTCTTTGGTTATCCTCAGTCGTAGAATTCTCTTTCTCTTTGGTTTATCCTATCGTAGAAATTCCTCTCTCTTTGGTTTATCCTCAGTCGTAGAATTCTCTTCTTTTTGGTTTATCCCCTCGTAGAATTCTCTTCTCTTTGGTTTATCCTCAGTCGTAGAATTCTCTTCTCTTTTGGTTTATCCTCGTAGTAGAATTCTCTTTCTCTTGGTTTACCTCTGTCAGTAGAATCCTCTTCTCTTTGGTTTATCTTCAGTCGTAGAATTCACTTCTCTTTGGTTTATCCTCAGTCGTAGAATTCTCTCTCTTTGGTTTATCCTCAGTCGTAGTTCTCTTCTCTTTGGTTATCCGAATTCCTCTTCTCTTTTGGTTTATCCTCAGTCGTAGAATTCTCTTCTCTTTTGGTTTATTCCTCATTGTAAAATTCTCTTCTCTTTGTTTTATCCCCTGTCGTAGAATTCTCTTCTCTTTGGTTTATCCTCAGTTGTAGAATTCTCTTCTCTTTGGTTTATCCTCTGTCGTAGAATTCTCTTCTCTTGGTTTATCCTCAGTCGTAGAATTCTCTTCTCTTTGGGTTTATCCTCATCGTAGAATTCTCTTCTCTTTGGTTTATCCTCAGTTGTAGAATTCTCTTCTCTTTGGTTTATCCTCAGTCGTTAGAATCCTCTTCTCTTTTGGTTTATCCTCAGTCGTAGAATTCTCTTCTCTTTGGTTTATCCTCAGTCGTAGAATTCTCTTCTCTTTGTTTATCCTCAGTCGTAGAATTCTCTTCTCTTTGGTTTATCCTCTGTTTGTAGAATTCTCTTCTCTTTGTTTTATCCTCTGTCCGTAGAATTCTCTTCCTTTTCTTTTTGTTTATCCTCAGTCGTAGGAATTCTCTTCTCTTTGTTTATCCTCAGTCGTTAGAATTCTCTCTCTTTGGTTTATCCCTCCAGTCGTAGAATTCTCTTCTCTTTGGTTTATCCTCAGTCGTAGAATTCTCTTCTCTTGGTTTATCCTCTGTTGTAGAATTCTCTTCTCTTTGGTTTTATCCTCAGTCGTAGAATAACCTCTTGTCTTTGGTTTATCCTCCCCCCTCCCCCCCCCCAGTCGTAGAATTCTCTTCTCTTTGGTTTATCCTCTCGTAGAATTCTCTTCTCTTTGGTTTATCCTCAGTCGTAGAATTCTCTTCTCTTTGGTTTATCCTCTGTTGTAGAATTCTCTTCTCTTTGGTTTATCCTCAGTCGTAGAATTCTCTTCTCTTTGGTTTATCCTCAGTCGTAGAATTCTCTCTCTTTGTTGGATCCTCAGTCGTAGAATTCTCTTCTCTTTGGGTTTATCTCAGTCGTAGATTCTCTTCTGGTTTATCTTCAGTCGTAGAATTCTCTTCTCTTTGGTTTATCCTCAGTCGTAGAATTCTCTTCTCTTTGGTTTATCCTCAGTCGTAGAATTCTCTTCTCTTTGGTTTATCCTCTGTTGTAGAATTCTCTTCTCTTTGGTTTATCCTCAGTCGTAGAATTCTCTTCTCTTTGGTTTATCCTCAGTCGTAGAATTCTCTTCTCTTTGGTTTATCCTGTTGTAGAATTCTCTTTTCTTTGGTTTTATTTCTTGTTTATCCTCTGTCGTAGAATTCTCTTCTCTTTGGTTTATCCTCAGTCGTAGAATTCTCTTCTCTTTGGTTTATCCTCAGTCGTAGAATTCTCTTCTCTTTGGTTTATCCTCAGTCGTAGAATTCTCTTCTCTTTGGTTTATCCTCTGTCGTAGAAATTTCTCTTCTCGGTTTATCCTCAGTTGTAGAATCCTCTTCTCTCTTTGTTTATCCTCAGTCGTAGAATTCTCTTCTCTTTGGTTTATCCTCAGTCGTAGAATTCTCTTCTCTTTGGTTTATCCTCAGTCGTAGAATTCTCTTCTCTTTGGTTTATCCTCAGTCGTAGAATCTTTTTCTCTTTGGTTTATCCTCAGTCGTAGAATCCTCTTCTCTTTGGTTTATCCTCTGTCGTAGAATCCTCTTCTCTTTTGGTTTTCTCAGTCAGTCTTAGAATCCTCTTCTCTTTGGTTTATCCTCAGTCGTAGAATTCTCTTCTCTTTGGTTTATCCTCAGTCATAGAATTCTCTTCTCTTTGGTTTATCCTCAGTCGTAGAATTCTCTTCTCTTTGGTTTATCCCTCCAGTCGTAGAATCCTCTTCTCTTTGTTTATCCTCATTCGTAGAATTCTCTTCTGGGTTTATCCTCTGTCCATAGGAATTCTCTCTTTGGTTTTATCCTCAGTCATAGAATTCTCTTCTCTTTGGTTTATCCTCAGTCGTAGAATTCTCTTCTCTTTGGTTTATCCTCTGTCGTAGAATTCTCTTCTCTTTCGTTTATCCTCAGTCGTAGAATTCTCTTCTCTTTGGTTTATCCTCTGTCGTAGAATTCTCTTCTCTTTGGTTTATCCTCAGTCGTAGAATCCTCTTCTCTTTGGTTTATCCTCTGTCGTAGAATTCTCTTCTCTTTGGTTTATCCTCAGTCGTAGAATCCTCTTCTCTTTGGTTTATCCTTTGTCGTAGAATTCTCTTCTCTTTGGTTTATCCGAATTCTCTTCTCTTTCGTTTATCCTCAGTCGTAGAATTCTCTTCTCTTTGGTTTATCCTCAGTCGTAGAATTCTCTTCTCTTTGGTTTATCCTCAGTCGTAGAATTCTCTTCTCTTTGGTTTATCCTCAGTCGTAGAATTCTCTTCTCTTTGGTTTATCCTCAGTCGTAGAATCCTCTTCTCTTTTGTTTATCCTCTGTCGTAGAATTCTCTTCTCTTTGGTTTATCCTCAGTCGTAGAATCTCTTCTCTTTGGTTTATCTCATTCGTAGAATTCTCTTCTCTTCGGTTATCCTCAGTCGTAGAATTCTCTTCTCTTTGGTTTATCCTCTGTCGTAGAATTCTCTTCTCTTTGGTTTATCCTCATTCGTAGAATTCTCTTCTCTTTGGTTTATCCTCATTCGTAGAATTCTCTTCTCTTTGGTTTATCCTCATTCGTAGAATTCTCTTCTCTTTCGTTTATCCTCAGTCGTAGAATCCTCTTCTCTTTGGTTTATCCTCAGTCGTAGAATCTTCTTCTCTTTGGTTTATCCTCTGTCGTAGAATCTTCTTCTCTTTGGTTTATCCTCTGTCGTAGAATCTTCTTCTCTTTGGTTTATCCTCAGTCGTAGAATCTTCTTCTCTTGGTTTATCCGAATTCTCTTCTTTCTTTCGTTTATCCTCAGTCGTAGAATCTCTTCTCTTCGGTTTTGGTTTATCCTCAGTCGTAGAATTCTCTTTCTCTTTGGTTTATCCTCAGTCGTAGAATTCTCTTCTCTTCGGTTTATCCTCAGTCGTAGAATTCTCTTCTCTTTGGTTTATCCTCAGTCGTAGAATTCTCTTCTCTTGTTTATCCTCAGTCGTAGAATTCTCTCTTTGGTTTGTTTATCCTCAGTCGTAGAATTCTCTTCTCTTTGGTTTATCCTCTGTCGTAGAATCCTCTTCTCTTTGGTTTATCCTCAGTCGTAGAATTCTCTTCTCTTTGGTTTATCCTCTGTCGTAGAATCCTCTTCTCTTTGGTTTATCCTCAGTCGTAGAATTCTCTTCTCTTTGGTTTATCCGAACTCTCTTCTTTCAATTTATCCTCAGTCGTAGAATTCTCTTCTCTTTGGTTTATCCTCAGTCGTAGAATTCTCTTCTCTTTGGTTTATCCTCAGTCGTAGAATTCTCTTCTCTTTGGTTTATCCTCAGTCGTAGAATTCTCTTCTCTTTGGTTTATACTCTGTCGTAGAATCCTCCTCTCTTTGGTTCATCCTCAGCCGTAGAATTCTATTCTCTTGGTTTATCCTCCTGTCGATTAGAATTCTCTTCTCTTTGGTTTTACCGCAGCTCAGTAGAATTTCTTCTTCTCGTGGTTTATCCGAATTCTTCTTCTCTTGGTTTATCCTCAGTCGTAGAAATTCTCTTCTCTCGGTTTATCCTTCAGTAGTTAGAATTCTCTTCTCTTTTGGTTATATCCTCAGTCGTAGAATTCTTTCTCTTTGGTTATCCGAATTCTCTTCTCTTTCGTTGATCCTCACTCGTTAGAATTATCCTTTCTCTTCGGTTTATCCTCAGTCTAGAACTCTTCTCTTTGGGTTTATCCTCAGTCGTAGAATTCTATTCTCTTTGGTTTATCCTCAGTCGTAGAATTCTATTCTCTTTGGTCTATCCGCAGTCGTTTCTTAGAATTCTCTTCTCTTTGGTTTATCCTCTGTCGTGAGAGAATATCTTCTCTATGGTTATCCCAGTCGTAGGAACTCCTCTTTCTTCGGTTCATCCTCAGTCGTAGAATTCTCTTCTCTTTTGGTCTATCCCTCCTTAGTCGTAGAATCCTCTCTCTTTGTTTATCCTCAGTCCGTAGAATTCTCTTATCTGTATCGATTCCTCTTCTCTCGTTTATCCTCAGTCGGGTTTTAGATTCTCTTCTCTTTCGTTTATCCTCAGTCGTGTTAGGAATTCTCTTCTCTTTGGTTTATCTCTCCATCGGTTTAGATCCTCTTCTCTTTTAGTCGTAGAATTCTCTTCTCTTTGGTTTATCCGTCAGTTCGGTTTAGAATTCTTCTTCTCTTTTGGTTTAGTCCTCAGTCGTAGAATTAATCCTCTTCTCTGGGGGGTTTATCCTCATCGTAGATTCTCTTCTCTTTGGTTATCCTTTTGTCGTAGAATTCGCTTCTCTTTGGTTTATCCTCTGTCGTAGAATCCTCTTCTCCTTTGTTTTCCCTCTCGTAGA
>NC_061096.1:62499510-62502010 GCF_015104395.2 Macrobrachium nipponense
GTGTGTGTGTGTGTGTGTGTGTGTGTGTGTGTGTGTTTGAAGACAAAATCTGTATTGTTCTTTAATTTCTCCTTCCGTTTAAAAATGAGTGTGTCCAAAATTCGTGTCTATTGTATTCATGATTTTCAATTTGGTATCCGAAGACATAAATCTATATTTTGCTTTACTTATCCTTTAGTTTAAAAATGACAGTCCCTGAGAATGATTTAATTTTGATATACCTTATATTCACATTTTTTTCAAAATTCATATAATTTTGAAGTGTCTTCTATCCATGATTTTGTTTTCTTGTCGATACCGGAAGACAGAAATGAATGTTTTCAAAATCAACTGAATTTTGAAATATCTTGTATCGGAAATTTTCTCAGTAGCTGGTTAACAAAGGCAGGATTTCTTTTTACTTGACATATAATCCTTTCGTTTTGAACCACAGGACTCGAAGGAAGTCTGCCAGGGCTGCCACAGCACCATCGCCGACCGCTTCCTCCTACGAGTCAACGGCAGGTCGTGGCACCAATCCTGCTTGAGGTGTTGCGTGTGCCAGTTGGCCCTCGATCGTCAGCCATCTTGTTACATCCGGGATCACAATGTGTACTGCAAGGCTGACTACACCAGGTGAGAGCTCTCTCTCTCTCTCTCTCTCTCTCTCTCTCTCTCTCTCTTGGGAATAGCTGGAGTATTCATTCCATATTTTTTCATGGTCTTCTATGCGAATATTCCTAGATTATGAGATTTAGATACCCGACTTCTCTCTCTCTCTCTCTCTCTCTCTCTCTCTCTCTCTCTCTCTCTTTTCTCTCTCTTTCTCTCTCTCTTTGGTGAATAACTGCGACGCTCACTCCACATTTTCACTTAATGTTCCATACGCATATGCCCGAATGTGAGATTTAGCCTCTCTCTCTCTCTCTCTCTCTCTCTCTCTCTCTCTCTCTCTCTCTCTCCCCTTTCGCCCCGGCGGAAGGATTAACGAGAGAACAATCGGCCAATTACAACCGACACAAAATTACCGGAGGTGTTTCCCTCCCGTCATCGTTGTTACGGGCGTGACGCCGTCTTGTACCAGACACATCTGCTGGGTGTTCTTGAAGTATATATATACATACGTACATACATACATATATATTTATATATATATATATATCTATATACATATATATATATATATACATGTATATATATATATATATATATATATATATATATTATATATATAGAGGGTGTCCATAAAGTCCCAGTACCATTCGATCTATAAATACTTTTATGGTACTGGGACTTTATGGACACCCTCTCTCTCTCTCTCTCTCTCTCTCTCTCTCTCTCTCTCTCTCTCTCTCTCTCTATATATATATATATATATATATATATATATATACATATATATATATATATATATATTATATATATATATATATATATATATATATATATATATATATATATATATATAAACACACGTTAAAAACATGATGATCATGCCAACAAAGTTACAGCCACGAAGGAACGAGCGATGCGATGAGATGCAGAGTACTTTAGCCTTATTACCCAAGACATGGTCCGTGGTGTGTCTATTTTTGTATGCCCGCGCGCGCGAAACGCTGACATGCCTCTATTTACGTATCTCCGCCTTAACCATCCCCATTGCCTGTCTGTCCTTACGAACGGTCACTTAGTAGGTGGTATTCTTTGGAGGTCACCAGTCCAAGTAATGACCTGACTCGTATTACAAAACATGTGTGTTTTTGTGATTGTGTTTTGTGAACGATTCAATCATCGTCCTATTTATTCATTCCCCCAGAAGTACCAAACGCAAGAGACAGCACATGTAATACCCGAGACGAGAATGAGAAACACTACTCATATATCATTGGAGAGAGAGAGAGAGAGAGAGAGAGAGAGTCGTTTTTAATCCCCTAAAACTGCGCCAACGAAAAATGACATATAACATCGACGTATATACCGTCCGCATCGCGGACAGCTGAAAGAAATAAAGAAACAGAAATGAAAATCATGGCTTATTGAAACGGGAGAGAAAGAGAGAGAGAGGGAGAAAGAAAATGGAAAACACACCTTCTCATATCTCCGTAAAAAGCGCTACTTATCATTTCATCATAAATCTTTGATGTCTCGCTAATACGGAGCTGGCAGATGTAGGGAAATAGCCGCCAATAGACATCCTTCTCCAGCCCATGACTCGTCAGGGATCTACGATGAGTCGCTGTTTTGACAAGGTCGTCACGCCGATTGCCGCCGGAAGTATCTGTGTGTCTGTCTGTTTCTGTCTATGTCTCTGTGTGTCTCTCTGTCCGTCGGGGTGGCAGGGTGGTAGAGGAGCTGTTTGTACGCGTTTTGTGTGTATATGCGCGTGCGTTACCGATCGTAAATAATAAATGATGAACCATCGCGACAAAAGCTGTCGCTTACTTGACGTGATCCGAGTTAGAAAAGGCTATTAATGCATCAAGATACTAGTTAAAAAGTGCTTCGATTATATCAAGACACT
>NC_061096.1:62507010-62524510 GCF_015104395.2 Macrobrachium nipponense
AGGTGGAAGATGAAATAATAATAATAATAATAATAATAATAATAATAATAATAATAATAATAGTAATAATAATAAAAATAATAATAATAATAATAATTGAGGTGTTTTGATAGGAGTATCGTATTATGAAAAGTGGTTTTAATAAAAAGTAGATTAATATCCAGCCATGTACTGCGCTGGTTACAGAAGGGACGAACCTTGTACTACTAAGCACGGATGTGAATGTAATATAATAAATATAGTTACGTATTTTGGTAGTAGCAGCAGTCAAATGAAGAGACTGTCATTCAAAGTCACTCTTCCCTTTGACAGTTTCTTTTCCGATCGATTTTGACAGCTTCCAATCACATTTCATATCCCGATCTATAGGGTCAGAATTCTAACCACCTCATTGAGTAATATGGTACTGAGTAACGCAGTCTTATCAATAAGCATTTGTTTTTTTAAATGAATTGTTACTAAAATGTTCCACACACACACAGACTTTCTCTCTCTCTCTCTCTCTCTCTCTCTCTCTCTCTCTCTCTCTCTCTCTCTCCTTTTCATCTTCTTGTCGAATTCCCACCTTTTTTGGAGAATGCGGAATTCTATTTTCTCCAAGTCTATCGCTCACCCATGGCGGTCGATGGCAACTCCGAACGATCCTTTCTGGGAGGAGTCGAAGGCATCTGATTTTCAAACAGCGCGATTGATTTTTGCGTTCATCCTCCAGTGACTTTCGTGTTTTCCCTAAATGCTTTGGATGCATCTCTCCCTTTATCCCGGAGGCTCACACGGCCGATTGGGCAACAATACCTTTTGGGAAAGGGTCGAAACGTGCTGGAAAACCCCCTTTCCCGAGGCCCAAGGGTGCTGCTGCTGTTACGGGAGTCGGGGGAGGGGAGGTGAGGGGAAAACCGTGCGCTGGGAAATGATGTTAGTAAGAAACAAAAAGGTTAACAAGAGGAAAATATTCAATTGTCCGTCTCTGCTGATACTACATACAAATGGTGTTGGGTCGGTGGGCGTCCGCGAGCCCGTGAGTCTCTGTGGGAGAGAGAGAGAGAGAGGGAGGAGGAGGAGGAGGAGGAAGAAGAAAAGAGAGAAGACTCGTGCTTCTTCTCCTTTCCATGTGCGCATGGCGATGTTCTCTTCTTCGAGCATGTGGTTCATGTTGATTTTTGCTCCCACATTGTTTTCACGTTACTACGTTAAAAAAAATTTTGTTTATCACCATTATTATTATTATTATTATTATTATTATTATTATTATTATTATTATTATTATTATTATTATTATATTTTAATTATTATTATTATTATTATTATTATTATTATTATTATTATCAGTCAGTGTATGCATAGCATTCTTCCATTGCATGCCCTTTTATTTCCAGTTCAATGCAAATTTTTATTCTATATTAAATATTACAGTATGGTCCATAGATTGAAACAAAGTTAGAATTACGATGATTAACAATTATTTCCATAATTCTGTCATCTATTTCTACGTATTCCTCAATTTCTTTTTGAATGGAATAGGACGAATAGTTCCGTAATAATTAGAGATGTTGGTGTATAATACTTCATAATTATTTCCATAACTCTGTCATATATTCATGTTCCCCGAAGGATGTTTTGAAATAGAAGAGGACGAATAATTCCATAGTAATCAGAGATTTCGGTATATTAATTGGTCCCTTATTAGAGCGAATTGATAGATTCTCCACCTGCATGACGCACTGTTCAAATTTCCCTTTCACTTCTTAGCTCGGTTGTGTTTCCACATTTTCACTTAAATGTTATGACAATCCACTTCATTTTCACCTCAATATTATTTTAAATCCACTTCATTTTCACTCAGATGTTCTTTTAAATCCACTTCATTTTCACTTGAATGTTATTTCAAATCCACTTAATTTTTACTTAAATGTCAATTTAAATCCACTTAATTTTTTCTTCAATGTCATTTCAAATTCACTTAATTTTTACTTAAATGTCGTTTCAAATTCACTAAATTTCCACTTAAATGTTCTTTTAAATCAACTTAGTTTTCACTTAAATGTCATTTTAAATCCACTTCATTTCCACTTAAATGTTCTTTTAAATCCACTTCATTTTCACTTAAATGTCATTTTAAATTCACTTAATTTTGTCTGTCAAATATCTACATGGTCAGTTGAGCATTCCTTCGGCGCCTTGATAACTTTACTATATATATATATATAGATATATATATATATATATATATATATATATATATATATATATAAATCGAGCTACAACTGTCCTTTAATATCTAATTCACTCTACCTCGGAATTAATATATTTTCATATATGAAAATATAATAATTTCGAGGTAGAGTGAATTAGATATTAAAGGACATTTGTAGCTCGATGTATGTATATGAATCACGGATCACGGTAATGTGATATGACTTTTATATATATATATATATATATATATATATATATATATATATATATATATATATATATATATATATAGATAGAGAGAGAGAGAGAGAGAGAGAGAGAGAGAGAGAGAGAGAGAGAGAGATTTATATTTATGGAAGAGAGAGAGAGAGAGAGAGAGAGAGTCGCTCTTTTCCTTTCATCATATTAATAAGCAAACTGGTTATGTAATTGTTTTCCCTTAAACCTGAGTTTCAGTTTATATTTAACAATTACACTTTCCAGATTTCAGATTTTAGGGGTTGGTGAGTATTTCTCCGAAACCTTTTTTTTGACACTCAACCAGTTTCCCGGGTCACAGGTCAGTTTAAATGTTTAAATTTTAAATTGACGTGACCTCTTTTTGACAGTGACCAATTTAGCTGGTCACAAGTCAGTTTAAAATTTCCAGCTGACCTGCGACCCAGCAAAATTGGTCAGTGTCAAAAAGAGGTCAGGTCAGTTTAAAATTTAAACATTCAAACTGACCTGTGACCCAGCAAAATTGGTCAGTGTCAAAAAGACCTATTTTTCTCGGATTTAGGTGAACATCTGAAGGCAGTTGACCATTTTTCTAAAATGTGTTTTGAGTTTGACCCCAGGAAACTGGTCAATTTAAAGGCCATTCGAAGGTTATTTATTTCCCTCGAATATTCTTTACTTAACCTTTCCTCTCGGGTTACAAGTCCATATAAAGGTCATGTATTGAATTTCTGAGTTTGTAGAAATATAGTAGGCATCTGCCTTGTAGATTTGTGGCTTTTCTTGATCATTTTGACCCCTGCCTTTCACTTCTTCAAGGTCAAACGACAGTTTATGCCCCCCAAATTTATTTTCGTCTGGTTTTGATGAAGCATTATACGTGAAAAGATGCAGTGATTACATACAAGTGGTAATGCATTAGCTAATGTTCCCGTAGGGCGATAGTGCCGTCAACGGACCTCACACGGTGCGCTGTAGGCATTGCTAAAGGTTCTTTGCAACCTCTTTCATTCCTTTAACTGTACCCCCTTTCATATTCTTTCTTCGATCTTACTTTCCACCCGCCATTACAATTCTTCCATGGTGCAACTGCGAGGTTTTCCTCCTGTTACACCTTACATCCCTCTTATGTTGATATCAGCGCTAAATGACCTCATAGGTCCCAGCGCTAGGGCCTTTGGCCTAAATTCCACATATTCCTATTAGGTAATACCGGCATTGAATGGTAGTATCTGTTCATCAGCATATGGACTGTTGAAATGGTGTTATTATTATCGTTATTATTGCTATTAATGATGGATGGTAACCGCATAACCAATGTTTGCAAGCAACGATGTCTGCCTTAGCCTACATAAAGTGCCATTTCAGTCTTGGTTCAAGTTTGCTTGCATAAAGGTACACTCGGTTACAACTCTCTCTCTCTTGCTTGATTTCTTTACTGTCTTTTTTTCTAGCTTCATTTTGTTTGTCTAATTAATTGTTAAAATTTCTATGAACTTATTATCTTTCCTTCTATGTATGTATTTCCCCTTGTTCTGTTTTTTCAGATTCTGCTCTGTATGATTTTGTTAGTCAAATACTTATGTTGTTGGGCTCGTTTCATATAAATTATTGCAAATTACTGAGACTAAGATTATCAGTTTACTAACCAAGCAAGAACCAGTTGCTTTACTGATACCCTCTTACTAAAAACAAATTTAACATCTAAAAAAAGCACCTTCCTAAAAAATTTTTTTACATTTTGAAAAGCACCTTACTAAAACATGTTTACAACAGAAAAAACATACGGACAATGTTTGTAACATCTAGAAAAAAATACTCTACTAAAAATGTTTGTAACATCTAAAAAAAAAAATCTCTACTAAAAATGTTTGTAACATCTAAAAGAAAGAAAGAAAAAAGACCTTGCTAAAATGTTTACATCTTTAAAAAAAACAAACTTACTTAAATGTTTACAACATCTGAAAAAAAGACCTTACTAATAATGTTTATGACATCTAAAAAAACTTACTAAAAATGTTTGTAACATCTTTAAAAAACACACCTCACTAAAAAAATGTTCACAACATCTAAAAACATCGTAGAAATTGTTTTCCAACTTCGTACACCATCTACAAATAACCACAATTTGGAAACTACACGAAATAAATCACGTATCTTGTCATGATGATTATGATAGAAAAGAAATTAATAAAAAAAAAAGTGTATCGATGACGTCACTGATGACGTGTGTGGACCAGCCAACCCGACCCCTGCCCAATCACATAGGACGACAGAGATACAATAAATATACTCCTTTGTTAGCAAGCTATACTAGGCAGACGGATCTTGGGAGACGTATATAATCAGCAGCGCCTGGAACTGGGGAGGGAGGGAGGAGGCCGGTGGTGATAAGGGAGGGATAGGGGAGGGGGTAGGGGGGAAAGGGGAGGGGGGGGGTTGGGTAAAGGAAGGGCTCGCTAACCTTATCCCTCAGTTGTTGCGCGATTCGTTAACTTCAGTGGGGAAGACACGGAAGGGAACGACTATTGGATTATGCTCTCTCTCTCTCTCTCTCTCTCTCTCTCTCTTTGTGTGTATGCGTGTGTGTTTGTGTGTGTTTGTGTGACTGTGAGCGTGTGTACGCTTTCAAAAGGGAGCGTGTTTTGCTGTTGATATTTTAGTCAAGAAGATATAAAAATGAATTCAATATATATATATATATATATATATATATATATATATATATATATACGTATATATATATATATATATATATATATATATATATATATATATATATATATATATAAAGTATAAAAGACCCGATGAAACACTTTGGTTTAAAGCTAATGACTATATTTCGGTTGACTAACCGAAATATATAGTCCTTAGTTTTAAACGAAACCGTTTTAATGGGTATTTTTTATACTTGAGACGTATCCTGTTTTAAGAGAAGAATTTATTTACACACACAGATATATATATATATATATATAGTGTTCTTTTACTGGTGTTAAATTATCAAATCCAGAATTCTCTTGCATACGTGAACATGCAAAAATATGTAAATTCGATATCAGTTACAAGGATTTTAAAATCATAGGCCGAACTCCTAACGACCAACAACTGGCAATTTTGGAATCGCTTTTTATTAAACAGCTTGTCCCTCAACTAAATACTCAGACCACCTCAACACCTCTATACCTCTCGTGAGTTTAAGTCGAAGCTGATCCTGGCCCAAACTGTCACTCGGTCTGTGCCCTCAGCACCATTTGGTAAACTTTCTTCCTTTTTATTGTACTGATGATTTTATGTTGTATGTAAAAAACTTTTTATTCTTTCATTTTATTCCGAGTCTGTTTTTATAATGTATGTTTCTTTTATTATATAGCTTTGAAAATGTTACTAAACGTCTTGAAACGTCGCAGCTAAATAAAGTACTTTGAAAGGAATGAAGAATTGTCCTTCCCCTTCACACCAAATTGCTGTTTACTGGATTGATAGAGCCCACCCTCAACTTCGCTATATATATTTGCAGATGCACCACTGGGAAAAATGGAACACTGCCTATAGATTCTGACCGGTTTCGTTTATATAGTTTTGTAAGACATATTTCAAAAGAACTCTTAGAAGAGGCCTTAGAAACGTAACTACAAAACCATCAGGATTTATAATACCCAGCGTCTCATTTCTCTATCAGACGGGAACATTTTCAATCACGACCGCCAAATTGATTAATGACTACCACCTCCTTAAAAGAGTTGCTGAGAACTTTAAACTATTCCTATCTTGCTTCTCGATCTTTGTAAAGACTAATGTCTAGCTAAATTTTAGTTTTCTGTAAAAGAACACTATTGTGCCAGCTTTGTCTGTCCGTCAGTCCACCCTCAGATCTTAAAAACTATTGAGGCTAGAGGGCTGCAAATTGGTATGTTGATCATCCACCCTCCGACTATCAAACATACCAAATTGCAGCCCTCTAGCCTCAATAGCTTTTATTTTATTTGCAGAAAAATTATTTCTAATAAAATATAGCATGTTTATTTTAATTTAAATTTTCGTTGGTGAAACAACATTCTATTTGGCCGTAGATTTTAGCGCGCTCCTCGAGTAGGCTGGAGGTCGGATCACGTCTTGTTTTCATGGTGCTTTGAGAGTCTGCTTTAATTGTTGATTGCTCTTAATAGACAGCAGCATCTTGAAAGAGCTTTTTAACTTTATTAAATAATCATTTTTACGTCTCTCGTTCCACATTTGGATATTATGATACAAGATGAATTAATGAGCATATGTTTGGAAAATTAGACAAAAGTTCATATAGTTACAGTAGTCTTCCGTCTTTTATTCGTAATGTTCAGTTTTAATTTTCTAGATTTTACAGATAAATTGATTTGATCCATGACATGACAAAAAAAGAAAAAAAAAAACGAGGACTTGACCATCTGTCCAAAAGGCATCATGAAATTGCATCATGTAAATACAGTCAAAATAAATACCAGTCTTGATCCTTTCTCTCTCTCTCTCTCTCTCTCTCTCTCTCTCTCGGGAAGCGAGCGAATCCCATTTCTTCCTCAGATTTGCAAATAAAATCAAGGAAAAAAGTCCTCATCCAATTACAAGCCAAATCATAACATCAAACAGTGTTGAAGGGAGACAGGGAAGGGAGTGACTGTCTCCCTTTTTCCCCTTTATCAGACTCCCTGCTGCCATAGAAAGGGGGAAGGGATTGAGAGAGAGAGAGAGAGAGAAGATAGTAGAGAGATAAGGAGAGAGAGAGAGAGAGAGAGAGAGAGAGAGAGAGAGAGAGACCTGGCGTCCCTTTTGGGCATAAAACATTTCTTTTCCAAAGTCCCCATTCATGAAGTTTGAAGTTTAAGAGATGAATTAGAAACTGAGGAAAGTATTCAACAAATAATAAGATATAATGCAATTCGTATAGCGACTGGAACCTCGGGGCAGCCGCTCGAGACCTTTGGATCGTTGAATACACAATTTATCAAGGGCGGAACGCCATCAAAGACGAGCGAGCGCGGCCAATCAGCCGCCCATAGATATGAGACTCAATATAGAGTTCGGGGGGGGAAGGAGGTTGTTGTGGGGCACGGGGTAGGGGGAGCCATAAGCACGAGAATCCGCCATCGAGCGAAAACCCGAAGTTACAGTCCAAACTCCGAGTCACCCCGTTAATTAGTGAGGGAAAGTTTCAGATTAGCAGTTGACTAATTATTTGTTATTGCACGCCTCCTTCTTCTTCTTCTTCAGGAACTTCGGGGCGCGGTGCGCCAAGTGTTGCCGCAGCATCGGCGCCGCTGATTGGGTCCGGAGGGCGCGGGACCGCGTGTACCACCTGGCTTGCTTCGCCTGCGACGCCTGCAAGAGGCAGCTCAGCACCGGGGAGGAGTTCGCCCTCCACGAGAACAGGGTCCTGTGTAAGCAGCATTACATCGAGTCCATAGAGGGCGGTGTCTCGAGTAATGACGGTGAGTTTGGTCTAAATTCAGTCGACATAACTGTGTTTACATATCCCTTTTGATTTTCCGCAAAAGAAAACTATTTCGATGGCGGCTTTGTTTTCTGTCCGTCCTCAGATCTTAAAAACTGCTTAGACCAGAGGGTTGAAAATTAGTATGTTGGTCATCCACCCTCCAATCGTCTAACATACCAAATTGCAGCCCTCTAGCCTCAGTAGATTTTATGTTATTCAAGGTTATATTTAGCCTTGATTGAGCGTCTGCTAACTCTATAAATAAAAGAGGCCACGCCCGTGTCGTGACTGAATGTTTCGTGGACCGCGGCTCGCACAGCATTATACGCTGCATTGAAAACTTGTTTAGGTAATTACAGAAATGATGTGTGTTTTTTTAATAAACCATCTGATTATTGATCTTGTGAGATTACTAAAACTGACGTATAGCAAGGGATGTGTATATATCTTTTTCATGTAGAGTTATTCACTACAGATTTATTTATAGTTTTTTTTTAGATGTATTCAGTAATGAAGTATGATCTCTCAACGAAATCATTTGATATTGACCTTGGAAAGATTGCGCAGAGCAACATTGCAAGGAACCGCGATATCTTTTTTAAGCACAATAATCTTCCAGGGGTAATTCATTACAAGATGTACCCCAAAAATAACATGCGTTTCAACGCGCTTTTGTTCAAATAGATTAAGCAAGCTGACATTGCAAGGAGTGTCGATATCTTTTATTAAGTATATTATTTTTCTGGCGGTATTCCATTACAAGATGTATCCCAAATATAAAGTGTATTTCAGCGTGTACTTACTCGCATATTTCTTGCTATAGCCTAGTCACAATTTCCCGTTTTTATTTGTTTATTTTGCACATTTAAGTGATTCATTCATTGATTTAGTCGCTAGATATTGCTACCGTAACATACTACCAATCGATTAACTCTCTCTATCTCCCTCTGTGTTCCCGCAGAGAGCGACGGCAGCGGCAAAGTGAAGAGCAAGCGGGTCCGGACGACGTTCTCGGACGAGCAGCTCCAGGTCCTCCAGGCGAACTTCCAGATCGACTCGAATCCCGACGGGCAGGACCTGGAGCGCATCGCGCAGATCACCGGTCTCAGCAAGAGGGTGACGCAAGTGTGGTTCCAGAACAACAGGGCACGTCAGAAGAAGTACATGACGCAGGGCAAGAGGCATCACCCACCGCCGCCCAATCCCGTCGGAGTACCTGGTCAGTGGACGAGTTGGTTTGGGCGTTCTTTAGTTACGTAGATATGTTTTAAGGGATTTCATTGCTGAATTGGTTTGAGTGTTAGTTACGTAGATATATTTTAAGATTTTATAGCTGAATTGGGTCTAGTGTTCTTTAGTTACATAGATATGTTTTTTAAGAGATTTCATTACTGAATTGTTTTGAGTGTTAATTAGTTACATAGATATTTATTAAGAGATTTTATTGCTGAATTGGGTCTAGTGTTCTTTAGTTACATAGATATGTTTATTAAGAGATTTCATTGCTGAATTGGTTTGAGTATTAATTAGCCACATAGCTATGTTTATCAAGAGATTTCATGGCAAGGATTTGCAACATGGGTAAGTTATTTTTGAGAACAATTAGTACCTTTGTCACGCTATTCAACCAATTACTTTTTCTGTCTCATTCACCTAACTCCTGAAGTAACTTTTTGCTAACCTGTTGTCTTCCATTTTCTCCACCTCCAGATATGGATTTATTTACATATCTACATATTCCTGATCTATTTTACCAGTCTTAGTACATATATGCCATGGAAACAGTTCTGCTCAGAAGCTTTTAACCTTTTTTATCTCGTTCCCAGTCAAAGTTCAAACTTCATATCTATAAAGGAGGATTAGCGCAACAGTCCCTTTATAATTTTTTTTCTTTTCTTGTTCCCAGTCGAGGCCCAAACTTCATACTATAAAGGAGGATTAGCGCAACAGTCCCTTTATAATTTTCTTTTCTTTTCTCGTTCCCAGTCGAGGCCCAAACTTCATATCTATAAAGGAGGATTAGCTCAACAGTCCCTTTATATTTTAACTTTTGATTGCATATTCGTTGCATGGATTTATCAACGACCTTCAATTTTAAACAAAGAAAAACCGCCGGAGGTCTTTTCAGAAAGTTGTAATTTTCCTAAACAACGGAGCTGAAGTCAGCGCACAATTCAAGGGAATTTGATGGTCCATTGCGTGACGCAAGTTAAAACAAACCATTGTGTAATGAATAAGCATTATGATAGCTCCTCGATCCTCCCTGCATTTGTTTACAAAGCCCGATTTAATCAACAACTACCGTCCCACACTTTAGTTGTTTGTCCTCTCCGAAAAACGGGGGTCTTAAATACACGGATTAACTCATCCGTCAGCCGCAATCCGAGTCGTGACACGCGACTCATCCGCCTTGATGGATAGCAGTCACGTGACTCCTTTTGGATAGATGGCGTCATTAAGAACAAAAAAGGAGGGAGGAGAAGGAGGAGGAGGAGGAGGAGGAAGAAGGGAGGACCTAAGTGAGATCGATGTTGTTTCCTTCATCGTGGCTTAGCGTAGCGTAGCGTTTGCCGATAGCGGTTATGGAGATCGGGGTTTGGTTTAGTTTGGTTGATTGGTCCCCAGGGAAGGGGGTTAAAAAAGGTCCCCGGGAGAGGGAGATAGGGAGAGGGCGAGAGGGAGAGAGAGGGAGAGGGAGGGGGAGGGGCTCTGGCGATGAGTCGATGCACGTGCATGATAAGCATCTACTCACCTGCTATTTTTGGGGGCTGGGATTATGGGGCTACCTGTGTCTCATTCAATGGTGAAATTCGCAAACGTATGTGACTAGAATTTATATATATATATATATATATATATATATATATATATATATATATATATATATATATTAAGCTACAAATGTCCTTTAATATCCAAGTCGTTCTACCTCGGAATTCATATACTTTCATTATATATTGAGCGGAGGGGGATTTTTTAGTTGATAATACAAAAATTCCCCTTCGGTTAACATATGTGAAAATATATCAATTCCGAGGTAGAGCGATTTGGATACTAAAGGACATTTGTAGCTTAATGCATGTATATGAATCACGGTGATGTAACTATAAAAATTGATATATATATATATATATATATATTTCTATATTCATACATATATACATATATATTTATATTATATATATATATATATATATATATATATGTATATATATACATATATTATATATATATATAAATATATATATATATATATATGTATATATATATAATATTATGTACTACTATAGATAATTTGTTATCAAATATTCCAGTGATCTAATATGAATGTGAAAACGAAAAGGTAATTTTCAGAAAGCTACAAAGGACCCAGAGAGTAATAGATCGCTGCTGAATCCATAGTCGGGGCCGCTGTTTTGAAAATGCCTTATCCAATCAAGGAAGAAACCTCTTCATCCGCATTGCGATTCGGGTCCGTCTCAAAATTCATTATAATCGTCCTCGCCTCATAGACCATCCTTTCGCAAATATTCATCGCAGTTTATCAATAAATTTTTGAGATAGAATAATAAAGAAAAAAGTAAACGAGTACAGACATTACCTCCAACAGTGATCTAATCTGGACTCCATTTGCCTGGCAAATATTCATCGCAATCTATCGATACATTTTTGAGATGGAATAATAAAGAAAAAAAGTAAACGAGTACAGACATTACCTCCAACAGTGATTTAATCTCGACTCCTTTTGCCTCATCACGATACCATCACGGCAAGAGTATCCTCCCTTCCTCTCCCACCTCATTATTGTCTTACGCTAAGCACACCCGATATAGATGATAGCAGATAGCACTGCGCGTGCGCACACACGTGCCGAGGGCGTCAGCCAGGTGAGTGAGGGACGTCGTGACTCGCGTCTATCTATCGTTCGGCCCTTGTGTTTGTAGGGGACGATGGAAATGAATGAATGACGAATGACTCCGTGGGATGTATCTCGGATTACCAGATTATCGGTCCCGCATCAATTGATTCTCTCTCTCTCTCTCTCTCTCTCTCTCTCTCTCTCTCTCTCTCTCTCTCCAGACGAGGAGAAAGATCATTTTGACAGATGAAAATTTTATAAAATGTAGGATATGTTACAATTAAAGGGAGGGACGTATTTTTCTGTCATATTAATAATATATCAGACCAAATTAAAATATTTATTTCTCTCTCTCTCTCTTTCTCTCTCTCTCTCTCTCTCTCTCTCTCTCTCTCTCTCTCCAGACGAGCAGAAAGATCATTTTGACAGATGAAAAAAAAAATGTAGGATATGTTACAACTAAAGGGAGGGACATATTTTTCTGTCAGATTAATAATATATCAGACCAAATTCAAATATTTATCTCTCTCTCTCTCTCTCTCTCTCTCTCTCTCTCTCTCTCTCTCCTCCAGACGAGCAGAAAGATCATTTTGACAGATGAAAGTAGAAAAAAATGTAAGATATGTTACAATTAAAGGGAGGGACATATTTTGCTGCCAGATTAATCATATATCAGGCCAAATTAAAATATTTATTTCTCTCTCTCTCTCTCTCTCTCTCTCTCTCTCTCTCTCTCTCTCTCTCTCTCTCTCTCTCTCCTGACGAGCAGAAAGATCATTTTGACAGATGAAAATTTTATAAAATGTAGGATATGTTACAATTAAAGGGAGGGACATATTTTGCTGCCAGATTAGTAATATATCAGACCAAATTAAAATATTTATATAATGTTCACTTTACTCTTAAATGCAGGGCACTGGATTTAACATATTTATACGTGATGACCCCTTCATCTTGACCTTCCGTTTTAAAATAAATAAGATTAATACCGGTATTCAAATATGAACTGAGAGTGAACTTTTTATATAAACAATGTTTGTTTGTTTGTATGGTGCTTTTACGTTGCTTGGAACCAGTGGTTATTCAGCAACGGGACCAACGGCTTTACGTGACTTCCGAACCACGTCGAGAGTGAACTTCTATCATCAGAAATACATATCTCCCACTCCTCAATGGAATGGCCGAGAATCGAACCCGCGACCACCGAGGTGGGACGCAAACACCATACCAACCACGCCACTGAAGCGCTCATAACATTTTGAACGCGACTCTCACTTTGAGCCGTAGAATCTGCTCTAATGTTTATGACAACTGGATCATATAAAGTGACACAGTGAATCGCCTTACTTTGGGTAGTTACCATATGTCTATTATTCTATAACCCTTCGCTGTGCCATAGCCACACGGTCTGTGGTTCCAATTTCCTTGCTTGCCTTAGGCCATAATTATGAATTCTTCCCCTTATATATTAGATGATTGATTGATTTCTCACGAAATGGGATTCCTGTCACGCGAAGACTTAGACCTGTATGCTCCATTTCAAGATGGAGGTTCCTTCAGTGCTCCTGTGCCTGAAGAATCAGTGCGTGCTACTTACTTTGCATGTTGTGAGCGTATATATACATTCTGTTGTAGCGCAACGTCATCACACTTCCAGTAACAGAAGTTTTTATCTGTCATGCAGTATTGCGGTGGGAAGTCCTCCTGACAGTATTATGAATGGTTATGTTCTGGAGGGGTTATAACATTATTTCAAAGCACCGCACTCAAGTTTTTATGACCTCCAGCGTTGTTAACGTTTGTTTGGGATTATAGAGTTTTATTTTTATTTATTTATTTATTTATCTATTTAGCTTATTTATTTTTCAGTTTTCACATAATAAGAGCATCCACGTGATTGAGTATAAGCGGAAAACCACAGGAAAATAAAAATCAGAAGATCCTTATCATATCATGTGCGTGTATGTGTAGGTTTGTGTTTGTGTATGTATAGAGAGAGAGAGAGAGAGAGAGAGAGAGAGAGAGAGAGAGAGAGAGAGAGAGAGAGAGAGAACCCTGCAGAAGTCCTAGAGAATGACTTGTGGTGGCTGAATGTGAATACAACGAAAAATTGGATGGGATTTAGTAAAGAATTAACTTGTGATAGGATGCATAAATTAGCAGGTGTCTGAACAGAGGAAGATAAATAAATGCGTAGAAAGTTCGTGATACAAGTGAAATGCATTACGTATATAAGAAGGAGGCTGAACTTGCTTTTTAGACTTTCGTGTGGGTGTTTGGAGCAGCTAACAA
The DNA here is from genome assembly GCF_015104395.2 of Macrobrachium nipponense. Taxonomy (NCBI): domain Eukaryota; kingdom Metazoa; phylum Arthropoda; class Malacostraca; order Decapoda; family Palaemonidae; genus Macrobrachium; species Macrobrachium nipponense. The sequence continues at coordinate 62,521,044 of NC_061096.1, forward strand.
TATTTTGGATGTTTTTATAATACGCCTTTCATCCTTCACTCAATATGAGGGATGAAAGGATGAAAATCTCAGCGGCCCTTGTTCTTTGTATTTCAAATTTTAGAGCTGCCGGTCTAGATAGAAACTATAGCTAAACAATTACTTGGTAAGTACATACAAAAAGTTATTTTATTATAAAATAATGTCGTTTTTGGAAAGGAAACTTTTCGGTTGTGCATGATGGTCTCTGATCCTAACCTGTTCTGAAAGTGAACGATGCATTTCATGAACACTGTTGATGATGTTGATAACAACCATTTAGCTTCCGCGTAAACGATATTACAAATTACACGTTCGTTTATTTCGCTCTCATCCTTATTCTTTCTCCTACATCTGGCAACGAGACCCCACAACAAATAGAAAAAGAAAAAAAAAAGAATTATTCAATTACATGAAGGTAAAACCCACAAACGATATCAACAATAAATCGTGCCGTATCGATATCAGATTTTTTATTTATCTCCACAGTCCTACGGGACTGTATTAGTCCTCCCCCTAAAGATGTCTGGGGATGAGTTTTGGGTTTTATTGGGTTATAAGCCCCGTGAGACTACTAAACAGTTACTGGGGGGGGGGGGGGGGAGGGGGGGGGGGGGGGGGGCGTTGGGGGACAAACTCGTTTCCTCCCCCCACACTGACACTTTCTCAGGGAAATTTATCGGTCGTCACTGTCTGACGTTATGATGTTTTTCTTGATTTTATTAATGTAAATAATAAATTTTACTATTTCAATTCAATTTTCAATAACTAACACGAAGCGAATTGGATGATTCCACGTGAATGTTGATCATTAGCTGCATTCGTACGATATTTTTTTTTTTGTCTTTTGTTGTAGGTACAAGGAAAGCCAGAATAAAGTTTTTTTTGTATTATTATTGTTAATTTTTATGGAAAATATTAAGCACTGAAAGCCTATTTTTACATTTAGCTGTTTTTTTTTTATTGGTGTCTCTAGTTGTGAAGATTACTAAAAGTTTTTTTTCTAAAAGTTTTTATTTAGTTTTTTTTTGTAAGTTGATTTTGTGACCTCTCTATCCTATGTTGATTTCAACGTCATCGGTTGATGTTTGTTTGTTTGTTTGTATGGTGCTTTTACGTTGTATGGAACCAGTGGTTATTCAGCAACGGGACCAACGGCTTTACGTGACTTCCGGACCACGTCGAGAGTGAACTTCTATCACCAGAAATACACATCTCTCACTCCTCAATGGAATGGCCGAGAATCGAACCCGCGACCACCGAGGTGGGACGCCAACACCATACCAATCACGCCACTGAGGCGCTTCATCGGTTGATGTGCAACTAATTTCCAGTGAATATTGATGTACAGAAGTAAAAATGGAATGGAAGGTGTGAGGATCTTTACTTTTAGTTTTCTGTGAAAGAAAACTATTGAGATGCCTATTTGTCTGTCCGCCCTCAGATCGCCACCCCCCCCCCCAAAAAAAAAAAAAAAAAAAAAAAAATACTGTGGCTAGAGGGCTGCAAACTGGTATGTTGATCATTCACCCTCCAATCATCAAACATACCAAATTGCAGCCCTCTAGCCTCAGTGGTTGTTGTTATATTATAAGGTTAAGTTTAGCCATGATCGTGTGTCTGGCACCGCTATGAATGCTAACAACGCAGGCCTTCACCGGGCCGTGGCTGAAAGTTACAAGGGCCGTGGCTGAAAGTTACAAGGGATGTGACTGAAAGTTACAAGGGACGTGGCTGAAAGTTACAAGGGCCGTGGCTGAAAGTTAAAAGGGACGTTACTGAAAGTTAAAAGGGCCGTGGCTGAAAGTTACAAGGGCCGTGGCAGAAAGTTAAAAGGAACGTTACTGAAAGTTACAAGGGACGTGACTGGAAGTTACAAGGGCCCTAGCTTAGAGCTTCATACAGCATTATATACTGTACAGAGAACTCGACAGCGCCGGAGGAACATCGGCGCATTTTTTGCTTGTTTTGAATGCGCGCAAATAAACTCACTTTTTTATTTATTTATTTATTTTTTTTTATACGACCAAGTCCAATGACGTCTCTTTCGTCAGCTTCCGTTTAGGGACGAAGTGTCTTTTGGCGACGCAATAATAGCCAAACGATCATGATCACCATCATCAACATCATCGATACCTCGGCCGAACTCGTTAGCGGAATCGACAGTCGCCATTTTTCTGTCGGGCGAACTCCTCATAAGGAGCCAAAGAGGGTCGACCCGAATCCGGGTTTAGGTGTGACAATGTGTCGTAGTGAGTCGCCTTCCCGAATGTGGAGACCATTTGATGATTAGGGATCGAGAGATTATGTCAATAATGTGAGTGCGTATGTGCGTGTGTGTGTGTGTCCGTGCGTCTGTATATCCTCGCATAATTCGAAACCAATAACCTAATCGGAGAGGTCAGCGCAGGTCCGGCCGATAAGGACCAGGAATATGCAAAAGAGTAGCATCTGCATGAGGCCATTTGGGAAATGATGAAGCCCATTCGAAACCTATCCAGACCAATTCCCACAAGTCACAGGGACCCGGCAGCCATATGTATAAACGAGGGCAGGACGAGACGATCATGGCGGCTCTCTGATCTTCATCTTTCTGCCAGTCTTCTTCGCCTCGTTCTCTGGCGTCGCGCCGCTGAGTAATACGATAATCAGCGGCGGGAGATAGTTAAGGGAAAAAAGGACGTCCTCCTCCTCCTTCCTCCTCCTCTTCCTACCTCCTCCTCCTCCTCCTCCTCCCACGCCGAAAGGAATCCCCAGCGAAGCATAAAACTTAATATCTGTCACTTCGTTGCCGCCATGGGATTGCAATAAAAAGATTTTCCAGTGTGCGGCCGAGAGGCTGATGAGAATAAATGAGAGGATCCAAAAATTCAGTTACGACGACATAAATTATACTCTCTCTCTCTCTCTCTCTTTCCTCTCCTCTCTTCTCCCTCTTCTTCTTCTTCTCCTTCTTCTTCTTCTTCTTCTTTTGCCACTGGTGGTGCCGAAGATAGCTTCTGGTGCATCGCCATCATTAAGAACAACCCACCCACTGGCCGACCCCTCTCTTCTTCCCCCCCCCCCCCTCCCAGTTTCCTCCCCAGTCATCAAAATACTCTCTCTCTCTCTCTCTCTCTCTCTCTCTCTCTCCAATCCAAACCAAGGCTGTTTGTTGTGCCAAAATTCTCTTCACACGACCACCCACCTCTCTCTCTCTCTCTCTCTCTCTCTCTCTCTCTCTCTCACACACACACACACACACAGACACGCTAGTTTCCCCTTATTCTTCTCTCTATCTGATACAGAATTCCTTAGCCAGCTAAGTCCTTAATTTAATCACTTATCAAAATAACGAATAAAAAGATAACTCGATTCTACCTTTCCTGTAGCAAACGTAAACTTATTTCCTTGCATTATCTGTTTAAGGACCAGGCCTCTTAGACCTGTGTTGTCCAAACATTTTCGCC